>NC_051159.1:114233786-114360917 GCF_013339745.2 Dermacentor silvarum | reverse complement strand
TTGTTTTTTTTTCTTTACTCTCAAGAAATCGTGCGGCCTTGAATTTGTAGGTGAAGGTAAATTGTCAATGCCGCTTTCTATATGTGAAAGTCCTAAAGCGTCTGAGAGTTCGTGGGCACTGGCTGCGACGAAATTTGTCGAAAGAGGCGCTGGAGTTGGCACCACGATAACACTCCTGCACCTACATTGATAGTACGGGAGTTTTTGGCACGCAATTCCATCACTTTGCTGGAGCACCTTTCCTACTCGCCGGATTTCATCCGCTGCCAGATTATTGTTCCCCACTTTCAAACTGATGCTCTGAGAGCTGCATTACGGGGATGTGACGACAATTCGAAAGGTAACGACATCTCTGATGAAGCGCTTAACGCTTAACAGAAGGGGGTTTCTGAGGGTGCGGCCTGCAATAGAAGTGTAACCAGCGCATTGTGTATAATGGGGAGTATTTTGAAGGTGACCACAGTGATATATCTGAATGCTCGTGACATGAATAATTTTAAACGTACTGGACAGACCTTTGGGTCAGACCTCGTATATATATATATATATATATATATATATATATATATATATATATATATATATATATAGAACGCTGAAGCTAGTTTATTGCGTGTTGCAGCTACAGGCAAAGCAGACCTTTACGTGTTCTTCTTTCACTTGCGCTCTGCAGTATCATCCCATATATCTAAAGCCTCAAAGTCTGCACAGCAGGTCAAGACACAACAACGTACAAAACCGCTCACTTTGCTCGAGTGCCACTTGCTTAAATTCATCATTTCCTGTTTGAGTGATTCATTTATTGTTTGTGTGCACGAGTGAACGACGGAGAGAAAAAAATTCACACAGAAGCTCCTCTGGGAGTTGTCTAAGCAGGCGTAAACATTGTGCCACTTGCTCATCTCCACGCAGCCCGGTGTCATTATCAGTGTTATGAAACTTGATCCAACCAGCATAAACGACAGCGCTGTGGCGACACAAACTGCTGCGGACGGTGGCGCGAGGTGAATTGATCAGGCAAGCAAACTACCGCAGGTGGCGGGGCCAAGTGCGCTGATGAAGTTCCGATCATTATGATCCGGCATCGCTCTTTAGCGCCTTAACCATCCCCGTCGAACCATTATAAACCGTGACCAGCCGTAATCCAGTGGTGGTTGCGTGCGGCGCGGCTGCGCGAGCCCTTATCTTGAAAGCGATCTGGGATAGGAACACAGTGCGGCGCGTGCTGGTAGCTTCGTGCGCGCTGTGTTATCGCCGCTTAGTTGGCGTTGAAGTGAGAAGCAGCACGAAGGTGAAGCCGCTTGCTGCTGCGCACGCTATCTTGAAACCGATCGTCTTACGGGACGGACGGACGGACGGACGTCTTTTCTCGTTGGGTAAGCATCGAAATGCTCACGCTTTTATAAAATGATACGGGCTAAAACCCCTATATTTATAAAAGTAGCGCCATTCTTAGATCTTGCCGCCACCGCGCTCACCACGGCGCTTCCTCCTCGCCCTCTCTTAGCCGCCTCCTGTCGCCCCAGCCTCCTCCGCTCCCCCATTGGCCAATCCGTGTCACGTGGAAGTTCGCGTCGCGCTTTTGTATATTTTTTTCTTTCCAGCGCGCTCCGACTGCCATTCTCGGGCCTGTGCGACGAAAGTGCTGTACGCACAAATGGATCAAACGTGTTAGGGACAAGAACTTCGTTGTGATGGCATGCTGCTGCGCCTTAAGTTGCCGCAACCGACAAGGCGAGGGCAAAAGGCTTTTTTTGTTTACCATCCGGCGTGCGCAAACGCTTGCTGCACACTTGATATTTGCGCCGTCTCGCATCGTCGCGTTGCTACTTCCAAAACGGCATTATTAAGACCAGTTACTGACTGACGAAGCAAAATCGCGCCTCAAAAACGTCTCCGCAGGGCGCGATCGAACTTTTCCTCGGATTTCCTCTGGTAGCGCGTTAGCTGTCGTCTGCCACGGCAGGCCCGACGCAGGCGGCGCCACTGTCGATATCGCGCCTCGATCGCGCTGGTCGCGCCGAGCGCGATAGTGGAACGGAGGAGGAGGGAAGTGGATGGTGCTACTTTTATAAATATAGTGGCTTTAATACGGGCAGGTGCTGGCACAGTCGAAAACTGCACGATCACAATTAGCCACCCAACGTAATGCCTTCGGCCATGAGATGATATCAGTGTCATGTTGCCGACAATCGGGTACTTACCACGTCCCCAATAGAAGTTTGAGCGAAGGGAATAATTCAGGTGTTCCTCATTTATGCAGCCTCTGAAAACGTCTGATTGTATGTTTCGGTTCTCTTTGCCAATGTAGTTCTCCAGGTAAGTATAGTTGTACGGAGGGCCGTACTTCAATGCTCGGTTGGACGTGGCCATAGGCTGTGGACCAGATTTAGCTTTCCTAGAGTAAGGGTACGACAAAATCGGAAACGCCGGCTTGAACTTTGTCATTTCAACTGTCTCGCAGGTGTCTTCAATCTTCGAGCTCCAACCACTGCTCTCTGGAAGAGAGAGAAAGAGATAGAAATAGGAAGCGAAAGGCGGGGAAGTTCACCGGAAGGCAAACAACCAGTTTGCTATCCTGTACTGGCGAATTGGTAAGGTGATCCACCCTGCAATAACTGAAGACGGCTTCGATTTGGGCTACGTAGTTCGCGTGCAATCAAATACGTACAGGAAGATGTACTTAATGAGGTTGAATCTTAGTTCTAAGCAACTTAACATGCAGGTAGTAAGTGTAGCCGATACTACAATATTGTTTGGTGACTAATTCGCTCACATGGCGAAGTGTACTTCTGCAAGTAATTTCTTCAGTGGGTATCGAAAGATTATACAATGAATAAAAGTCTATAGAAGAAGGTCAAAAATGGCCTGAACCACTTAATTGGCTTATCTTACGTGCTTCAGCCTATTGACTTACTCGTTTTCGCGGGTAAGTCACTTCAGTAACTTCCTCGCATGCAGAATGAAGCTAAATGTGTAAAGGAGAACGAAAGCACATGTTTTGGGTGCAGTAGTGGCATTTACAAAAGTAGCGATTAAACGCCATAACGTGACAATGTGGACATCGGTAATGTGCATAACAGCACACTAAAACCGAAGTGTCAATAATAATAATAATAATAGAAAATGCTGAAACGTATGCGAGAGTGAAAAACATGAGCTGCCATTACAGAACTGGACATTAACATTACAGAGCCTTACAAGTATTGAAGGACCCTGGCCTTACCTAAAAATCATGTCCTGGTGTCAATTTTTTTGTTTAGCTCAGCTAAAGGTGAAGGACAAAAGCAAAGTTTCAACTGTGCGTTGCAGCTAAGGCTTAGCTGTGGGAGGAAAGTAGTGCAGTGTGACGCAGTTATGGGCTTTCCCGCACGCATCTTGGCTGCTGAAAGTACTACCAAATTCCCATTTTACTGACCTATAGCTAGACCAATTACTAGACTAATACATATACCAGCACATAAGAAAAAACACCGCATATCCACGGGGTGAATGATGATGAGTGGGCGAAGCTCCGGAGGGAATCATCGGTGAACCGTGAATCTTCCGTGTAATTCGCCCAGTCTCGCCGCACTAAATCGAACGATTGACTTCCACCAATGACACGCGCCATATGTGACGTCATTCCTATTTTATAACAGCGCCCTTCATTATAATTGCACCATCTCCCGCTTAAGGGGACGCTAGCACAAACGCGTTAGAAACGTGCAGTAATCTCTAGTAAGGGGGAGCGGACACAGCGTCTTACGCAGCCGTTTACACATGCCGGAACGTGCACCGCGTATGCCGACGCCATCGCATGACTGCTGAGAGAGTATAACCCCCGTATAACTCTTCTAGTACACTGTACCCCGTATTCATAAACGCTCCTCGACTTGAACTTGACTTGCCATCGCCTTCAACGTGTTTCGAACGCGCTGCCCAAGGCGGTGGCAAGTCAAGTTCAAGTCGAGGAGCGTTTATGAATACGGGGGTAAGGCGGAGAGGCCACAGCGTCTTACACCAGCTTCTTACATGGGCCGTAACGCGCTAGCACAAGCGCGTTAGAAACGCGCAGTCTTTCGTTAATGTTGGGTATTTATTGTCATCGTGGTGCGTGTGTCCGTGTGTGCTTCGTGGCGTAGTGGTTAGCGCCGCGCGTTCGGAAGTGAGGTCCCTGGTTCGATTCTGCGCTACGGACACAACTTTCGGAATTTTTTTTTTCATAAAAGTAGACGTGGCTACCTACTACTACTACTACATACTACAGAGGAGGGACAGATCCACACCCTAAGGAGCTTAGCCCCTAAAAAGAGCGATAGAGAAAGAAAGGGAGGGATGACTCAACCGGACACCTTGCACTCACCTGCTCTGGATAGTCGATACGACGTGACAGTCCCTCTGCCGTAATCATAGATGTCGACAAACTCTACCCCTAGAACAGACGCTAATATTTTCGCTCTCTTTCCCTTGTAGTCAAAGTACTCTTCAACCCACGCTGGGTGGTTGGCAGTCGATGCTGGTCATTTCGTACTTCGCGATGTAGCTGTGGCCAATTTCAGGTGGCTTCGGCTGGTCGCCGCCACCTTGACAAAATGTGAAATCATGAAATCCACGACATAGAAGGGATAATTGAAGCAGGGCACTAGTGACGAAAACAAAATTCATATGCGGATTCGCGCACTATAGTAATCAGTGGAGGAGAACCTTCTGGACGGATTCTATCGCGCTCTCAATAACGAGACGCTTTTATTAAGGCGAACTCCTTATATGTCTCATGAGTCAGTCGAGCTTGAGCGAAAACGCGTAGGCGACACGGAAGGAACAAAAAGGCTACGAACCCTCGACCTTTGGTGGGAGTCGAAACCAAGACCTTTGGTGTTAATGACGGTGAAGTTAATTAAGGTACAGTTAATTAAGATAGAGTTAATTAAGGCACTCGTACCCACGACAGTGGGTGGGAGTCGAACGCTCGACCTTTGAAATTAAGGGGGATTGCTAAGCGAAGTGCACTAAGCGAATTAAGAGGATGAGTACGCGAATTAAAAGGGATGACGAAGCGAAGAAGATAAAGCGAGTTAAGGCGGATGTGTACGTCATGTGCCCGTCTTTAAAGCATCGGCACTTGGGCTTTAAACTTGAAGTCGCCTTAGGGATAACATAAGAGACCCTGTGAATGCTTCTTTCAGTGCAGGTATAATTCCAAGTAGGGGTGTGTGCTGAGAAGTACGAATGGTAACGCTTGATGTTTAAATCGTCTGCACCCCTTGTAAATGCATGGTATGCCTCACCTCCCGATAGAGACGTTGTTAAATGTGCTTTGGTAACGCATTAAACTCGAGTACACTCCTGCTAAGAGGAACTCGAAGGGAGTGGGAAATCTGTTCGTGTCATCAGAAGCTTGTCTTAAATGATGCGATCTGGAAAGCAAGATCTACATTCTTGTTGCGTACAAGTACATATTCGTCTTGAACACAACTCCCGAGGGTGTTCTCCCCGGGAGTTGTGGTGGAAGGTCGTGTTCAAGGCCGAGAGGCAAACTTCGATGTGAATCGAAGTTTCAGGGTTAACAGTGCTGGTGAGAAGAAAAATTTGGACAAAGCTCTTATTTTTCTATATCTGTGTTGCTAACTTTGATAATTGATAATTTTGGCATATTGAACATGGTTACTGCATGCCCACGTTAGCTGGTATGCGCCGACACACAATGGTGATCTAAATAACATTTAAAAGCGTGTTGGTGTCATTTCACGCGGCCGCTGAGATCGTAACCGAGCCACAGTTCGCGTCATTCTTTATTATATAAATATTTCCCTCGCTCCATTTTCTTAAGCAGTGCGGTCATGACAGTTGTGAGATCAACGTAAGCACCAGTGCTATGGTGCACGTGCGAGCTAGGATATCAAAAGCGACAAAAAGGGTTGAGTTACCGTAATTTGGAAAGATGTATATATCCTCATGTTCTTCTGTGCAACGGTTGCTGGAGTACGGGATGTAGCAATGAACTCTCAGAAGTGCCGCGCACACCGCGACACATTTTAGCCTGCGTCATCAGAAGAAACGGACGAAAACGAGTACATGAAAAAAATAAATAAACAAAAGCGTTGTTCACAGCTTCAGCACCATACTTAGATTTAGGTGCACGTTAAAGAACCCCAGGCGGTCGAAATTTCCGGAGTCCCCCACTACGGCGTGCCTCATAATCAGATCGTGGTTTTGGCACGTAAAACCCCATAATTTAATTTTTTAAAGCTTCAGCACCACATACCGCTATGTCTTACTGTCTAAAATTTGCCAAAAACGAAGACGCATGCTCTGGTGAGGAACATTACGTGGTGGTATGCATGTACGACCAACAGCACAATTTTGCGCGAGTGATGTACATTGCAGGCTTTACTCCATTTATTTCAAGGTAGGAGCGGTTGAATATTTGTTTAGATTGCGTACAAGGAAACGCACTGAAGTGACGGGCATTGCTTGTCATTGCGCCTTCGTCGATACTCTATTATTCACCGTTCTTCCCCTTTCTCGTCCACTTCGAAGCTCATGTTTCCGACCCTGCAGAGGCTGATATCGGAACAAACTGACGTCGCCGCTCTGTAAACTGCGTCTAAGACCGCATTTAAAGCGTATAATTTTGGCATATTGAACATGGTTATTATTATAACGGCATTTCTTGAGAAGAACTATTACAATAATTACGCAGTATAAGTAGAAAATGAACATAAACTGTAATTCAAAATTGTGATATTGTCCGTTTTGCATTTTCTATCAGTACCAGTACGCTGCTTGGATTGCTCTGTCTAGTTTTCTTACTGATGCTGCGGAGTTATAAACTTACCACTCCAAATTCTTGCGACTTCTGCAACTTGTTTTGTAAAATTGTTTGAGGGCATAATTTGTGGCGGTGACATAAAGCAGTTGGCTTCCTTCTCACGCACCAAATTTCGTTCAAGTTGATTTGTATTGACGGAGTGTGCTGGTCTGGGCTGGTTGGTACATAATTGGGACGGGAACAAACAGCGCTTGAACGGGACGAAGTGAGTACGACTGACAAGGCGCCAGACAAGGCGCTGTCTTGTCGGTCGTACTCCCTTCGTCCCGTCAAAGCGCTGTTTGTTCTTGTCACCCATTGATTTGTATAATTGCTTACTGCGAGCATCTCCACGTCTAAACCACATGAATGCCAAGACCGTTGGCACGACAGCGAGGATCAGTGCAGAATGACGACAATGGCCACGTGACGACGGTTTCCCGCCACATTGCAAGTTGTTCGGCGTTATGGGTGCTTGCGTGTTACTTGCGAACTCTTAGAGACAGCACTTCATGACTGAGCCGGGGTTCAAACACACGGTCAGATACACGTGCACTATAACTTCGAGACAGGGTTTCCTACACTTACCAAAACATTGCCGATGGCCAAAAATCTCCTCGTTCAATTGGCACGTCTCCACGTTTCAATACTTGCCCGAGTTTTTCGGTGACGCCGCTGTTTTTCCACTCCCGTTACGCTGACTGATGACCTTCTGAAATGCGACAATACAACCTTCATATATATATATATATATATATATATATATATATATATATATATATATATATATATATATATATATAAACACCACCCAAGCACTCCGTACAGATGGTTAACCAGCGAAGCCGAAACGTGCGGCCCCGGTGTTTAGCAGTGGGTTAATCCCGACGCTGTATTGAAGCGTTTCTCAATTATTGGTTACATATTTGTGTTTCTAGTGGAACGCAATCGCCAATGGCGGGCGGATGCTGCTAACCACGACGCCGAGCTAACTCGAGATATCGAACGCATACGACAACGGCGAGCCGAGGAAGCGGCGTTGCGGGCAGAGCAGCGTCAACGTGGCAATGGCGGGAACGCGTTCGCTAACGACGTCACTAACGGCGCTGCCAATGGCGCGCGCTTCGGTGCGACGTAGAGAACGACGTAACTGACGGCGCAGCCAATCGAGACGTTTATTGAAACATGGGACGAACGGTTTTTCGTTTCGCCTAGCCATATACAGCTTTCACTGTAATAATCGCGGATGCAGTAAGTTACTCATTATAATAAACAGCAGGGCCGGTGCCAATTCAATGCTTACGATTTCTATGACAAAAAAAAAAAGAACTAACATAAAAAGCAGCAAAACAATAGCAATCCGTAATAATAAACATACATGCCTTCTCGGAGTGATCAACGAACTAAAGTACCAGCTGCATACGTCTGCACGGCTGTTGCGTCACTAAGCTTCAGATGAATACTGGCGAACCTTGGCGTCACCTGCCTTCGGCACATGTTCTGTATTTCCTCTGTTGTAGGTCCTGTTGCAAGACCTGAATGACTGGGGTCTTCTAGTAGCGTAAGTTTGAAATTGAATCGAATATGGATAGTCGAGAAAAACTATCTCCGAATATCGAATCGGATACCGAATATCTGCGATCTTTCAAACTAGGGGAAATATAAAAGTTTTGAGGAGTCCATCAGTAATAAAAAACAGAATTACTTACATCATTAGATATATGTAATACTGTTCGGAACACGACGTTCAGAAAACTCGGGAACTTGTAAATAAGAAAAAAGCTAAATGTGATCGTATTTGACGCAACGTGACACAGAATACAGGTGTCCGCAAGTTTCTACATTCGTAGAAGTAGCTAAGTGAACTGATACCACAGCACTGTAAATCGTTGCAAATCGTAAAACTTTGTTAGAGTGTTTAAATAATGAATTGCTTCACCTAACTCAAGAAAAAGAATTAAGCTGCCTAGAAGAGGTACATCCTTATCGAAATAATGATAATTATTGAGCACGACTAAGCTACTTCACGTGTTGGCTTCGAGACTGGGGACTAGCTGCGCACCAATGGACCACGGTTCCCATACAGCAGAATCATCAGGAGCACTCATTACTTGCGTCGGTCTTTCTCCCTGTGGACTCCAGTAAATGTCATCCCTTATTATTGTATATAAAATAAAAACGAATATTCGGCAACTTCCAGTAGTGAATCTTCGAATAGAACACGAGTCGAATAGTGAAAACTATTCGATTTATATTCAATGTTTGAATATTCGCACACGCCTACTTGTTCACCAACCTGTTAACAGTAGCGTAATTGACGCTTCTACGGTTTTGCCCTCTGTTGATGGGCGCATAAACACTTTTATTGAGAATGACGAAAGCAATTTTTGTAATTAGAGAGTCGCTTTAGTGTGAAATTCCAGCTACAACAGCCCTCTTTCTGGGTTCTGCATAGTTCATTATAACATGGTTGTATAGCGTGCTATGACAGGCTGTTGTACAAACACAGAAAAGAAACAAAAAAAATGGTGTGTTTAGCTTTGGTTAACCCTGGTTGATAGCGAAAGCTTCACTGCCCTGGCTAGGCCCATTGTCGAGCTGGGGCCGAGGTGTGGTTTCGCAATGATATACAGACATGTTAGCAATGAATACAGTGTTTATTCATCATTTTTTATGCCTATGAAGACACTGCGGTGATCAGTAAAGTAGTGAGACTTGGTTGTCAACTCGCAGTCGGGCCCAACTCTACTCGGGCAACGGCGGCAATGCCTCCTTTCAGGGCTCCGTAAAGGCCTAAATATAGTCCGACGTAGCGTGAACGCGCGCACACGTTATGTCACGTTGGCGAGAACAACAGCGGCTATAATTCGACCGATGGTTCGACGTACTGGCGCCGCCAACGTAACCGGACGCGAGGCCAATGCGCTCCGACGCGCCCGGGGTCTAATGACGCTCGTCCGCGTGCCGCTAACGTCGGACTATAAACACGCCTTAATGCTCTCCTGTAGTTTGACCTCTAGCTGTCAAGGTGAAAGCTATTGAGTCGCCGACGGCTGCCCGAGGTAGTGTAATGAAGCTTTCGCTTCAAAAACGAAAAAAAAAACTTGAATATTAAAAGGATGAGTATATCTGTTCCTTCATCTACATCCAGCCATAATTACCTAATGAAAATTGGACTTCTGTCTGGTCTGCTTATCGTTATCATGAACCGCAGAGAGGGAAGCACATCACTGGCGTAAATCGCACCATCAACCTCTCTGTCACTGCCTTGTCACTTTTTTACAGGGCAGCAACCAGAATAGGTGCGCTCTGCGTTCATACGGGGCTCGTTTGAGAGCACTGCAATCGGAGGTCCGCAAGCGGGCACACACACACACACACACACACACACACACACACACACACACACACACACACACACACACGCACACGCACACACGCACGCGCACGCACGCACGCACGCACGCACGCACGCACGCGCGCACACACACACACACACGCACGCACGCGCGCACACGCGCGCACGCACGCACGCACGCACACGCACGCACGCACGCACGCACGCACACGCACGCACGCACGCACGCACGCACACGCGCACACACGCACACACACGCGCACACACGCGCACACACGCGCACACACGCGCACACACGCGCACACACGCGCACGCACACACACACACGCGCACGCACACACACACACGCGCACACACACACACACGCGCACACACACACACACACACACACACACACACACACACACATACATATATATATATATATATATATATATATATATATATATATATATATATATATATATAATATAGATTCCGTGAGCTTTTTTAGGAACGCAGAAAAATTGATTACTGAAGAAGCAGGGTGATAGAATTTGGTGAATCGAATGTTTTCTAGAAGGCTCTGCATCTTTTTTTTTGGAAGTCCTGCTTTGAGGTTAATGTTTCAAAAGTTGGTAATTATTCTTGAATAAAAATTCGGTCATGTAAATACAAGAAATAGCGGGACTTGCTCCATACAATAGCCAACAACGTGCGCTTGGGCGTGCCCACCTAGACTGCTTCGTAATATATTTAAACCAATGGATCAGCATGATTAGTAACTCACAACCTCACCAAATGGAGGTTTCTGGCGCTGGACCACCAATACAGCACTGCGACATTTTTAATGATACGGGACACACAGGAACAAATTCCAAGGACCTTATTTCCCTAAGCATCGCATGGTGCTGCCGCAACGTATTAACGCGATAGCGTTAAGGGCCCCGTGTTGAAGAAAATCTGGCGTCGGCACAGGCGTGTGATGTCGGCGTCCGTGGCGGAAAAAATCATCCGCAACCACCCCGACCGCGCAGGCCCTCCGTGTGGCGCAAAGTGTTAGTGCAGGAGAAAACCATTCCGAACCACCCCGAGCGCGCAGGGCCTTCGTCGTGGTGCAAGGTGTTAGTGAACAAAAATTGAATTTCTCACAGTGAAATCCACCTAAAAATGGTAAAGTGCAACTTAAGCACAGCCTACAGACATGGTGGCGTCGGACTGTTATTTCAATGTACGAGAAAACATAATTCTGTTGCGAGGAAACTCAAACACAAACCTCTTTGCCAGCATTTCTACCATAACACCAGCTCACTCTGGGAGCCTACTTGCGAAAATCTTATCCAGATGGCGCTGGCATCCTCGGCAGGTTAGGCTAGCCTACATACGGCAGGTCAAATTGGGACTTGGCCTGCCAAATGCGTTTTGGACATGCGCGCGCGTCGGGGCAATAGCAAACAATTATTAAAATAATGAAAGAAGGCCCTAGGGCCTTCCCATTTTAATATAACACGACTTATATTGCCCCTGGAAAAACGTTACCCAGCAATGCATTTCTGTTTAAAAGTGAAGCCGACTTTAAGGGGATCGGTGTAAGCTTGGTCTTTGTAAGCTGACTTTCCCACGTTCTGTATTGCAGTGAATGAAGCCTACTTGCCGGATGCGAACGATGCGATGAGAATGGGTCCCGATAAGGCTATCGCGTTCTACTCTTAAAGGCGAAGCATAAGCGTCCTCCAATATTTTTTTACCCGCGCACGGCCTAGGTATAGCTCAGAACAGGCCCCCCGTGGAACTGATGCAAACAATGAATTTTTAGAATAAGCCCACTTTAGTTTGACTACTGAAGTAATCCTTTTTCAAGCGCGAATTTTGGCGCAATCATGCACGCAGCACAGCACCAGCCTCATTCTATCGCACGGAATTTTTTGATTAAATAAAAGAGTACCTTACAACTGCACAAATATAAAGAGCCAATCGATTCTCTTTTTGAACGCAGTCAGAAGTAGGCGTTGCGCTTGAGACCTCGCCCCGTCTATATAAAATATGACTATATGTTATTCATGCATACATCTGTGTATCAGCGGTTTATTGCTTTTTACTTTGCAATATCTCAATTACCATGGTTCCACTTTATGCGTATTTGCCCCAGACATCGACACTCATATGCGCGTATGTACGCATACTTCGGTAGAGGGTGAAATGGTGAAGGATAAATGTTAAGGTATTTAGCAGCACTTACCGCACTATGGGGCCTCCATCACATGCAGGGTGAAAGTATGAGTCCGAAGGAAACAATGCGCACCTATGCGAAGAAGATTCGTGTGCAGTTTTATATTGCGCATTTCAACAACCCCAAACAATGGCTGTGCTCAGCCGGTGTAGCCTTCCGATTGTCTACGTGAGATATCGCTGATTAAAAGATAACATTCTCACTTCTCACAGATCACAATTGAACGTTCTTTATCTCTGTCGTCCGTCTAGCGTTGACCGGATGGAGATGTCCCATAAAAAAAAGAAAAAGCCGGCTCAATAGCGCTCCACTACAGAAGAAAAAAACAACAAGAAAATTCGACAGCTTCTCTGCTCATTCCTAAGGAGCACGTACACATGCAGGTCTGTGTGTGTGCATCTCTCTCTATCACTATCTTTCTCTGTGCTTGTGCGTATGTGGTTGTAATTGCAAATAAATAATGTAGAGTTTTATAGGTGAGGAGCTGTACGCCTGTGCCTCAAGATACCCATTAATGTTTCTGGTTCGAGGACTTGCTATTGAAATCTGCTTTCTCCGTTTACTACAATCGCGAGGGCGTTACAGCGGAGATTCAGCGCTGGTTGTCCACACGGCAGAGGGGCAGATGGAAGGGAGGAGGAATATACGGAAAGACAGGGCGGCGGCTAAGCCAAGCGGCCTCTGAAATCGCGCAGACTATTACCCAGGTTGGTTAAACAAATTAATAAATTCCAGATCTTACGTGCGAAAACAACAATTTAGTTACGAGGCACGCCATATAGTCGGGGACACCAGAATACGTTTGTCCAGCTGCGGTTCCTTAAGGCGCGCCTAAATCTAAGTACACGAACGCTCCTGAGTTCCTTTGTGTGTGTATGTTTTTTTCAAAATCTCCCTCTCTTTCTATAGTGTGTGCATTTTTCTTTATCTTTCTGTCTCGCCTTACTTCTTCCCCAGTGCAGGGTAGCAAACTGGATATCTACCTTCCGGTTAACCTCCCTGCCTTTCGCATCTCATTTATCTCTCTCTCTCTCTAAGTACACGAACGATTTTTACCTTTTGGCCCCCATCAAAGTGAGCCCGCTGGAGCATGCGTCAAACGGGAGACCTCGAGCCCAGCATCAGAACGCCATAACCACTGTATTACCGAGACGGATCCCCAGGTTATTTGTTCATTATTTAGCGTATTGCGGGGGAGACACGTAAGCCCACCGAAGGGCATTGTATTCAAATTTATGCTCGCCAGACAAACGATTCAGTTAAACTTAAACCAAAAATTCGGCCTTTTGCCGTATCTGTGGGTTTAAAATTAATTTGGATTTGTTTACGTCTCACAAAATTTCTGAAACCAGCTGAGCAAGCAATAGTTCATATCTGCCGCGGCATTCTAACCTACATGAATCGCTATGATTAAAAGGTAACGCTGGACATTTCAAAAGATTCGAATATTTCAATTAGTCAGCATGTTTCCTTTGCTGAGACCTACGATTGCAGACAGCTTGGTAACTGGCGTAGATGACAGCCCTGTGGACAGCGTCCGAGTGGTGCGGATAGAAGCCAGATAAAAATTTTCGCTTTGCTATTTGTCATTATCGACAATCCTTGCGAACACAGCAACAGCCAGACGGACAGGGATGCCGCGTAATACTCATTCTGGGCCCTCTAATCTTGCAGCTTTAGTGGTATTGCAAGTTCTTTTGTCCCCGCAGGGGCGTCTGCGTAAGCAGGCGTTTGGTGTGTTGCGACACCACGGACCCGAGCACATGAGGGTGGACCCTCCCGCGTCTAACCGTGCGTGGCTTAGCCGTGTCCGGGGAAAAGGGGATCCTAGGGGTTGAGCCGAAGCCGGGTGTTCGGACCTTTAGGCCCCTCGGCGGAGGCAACACACCCCTTTGGCCTCGGCTTCACGTAGACGGCACCCCCAGACTGACCCACCCGGGGGAAATCGGTAGTTGCCTTTTCCTGTCTCTCTCTCCCCCCAACCTTCGTCTTTCTCTCTCACTTTCCATCTCTACTGTCTTCTCTTCACTTCGTTTTACTTGCAATTTTCCAGGCAGCAAGGGTTAACCTGGTGTAGTTTATCCATCCTTGGGTCTATTATATTAGGTTATAGTAGCGATGTACAAGATGATGGTGTGGATGGCAACGACAGCCTGGATGTGACAGTGCCCCAGCATAATCTTCAAACAAACGTAAACAGTGTGGATATTACAAAATAAATTTCTTGGTGCATTTTTTGTTACAGGATGTTCCGAGACATCATTGAAATAATGACATCCGGATTTCCAATTAAGCCAAGCTCTGCGGTGAAAATCTTCTGTGGAAAAGCTTCTTTCGTTTTTGACGTACCCGACCGACTGGAAGCTGCAAGCAGGTGGTCGAGGTGGCTTCCTGTTCGCATCTACTGCTGTTGACCTGAGAGTCGCAGTTGCAAGCGTGCTGTCGTTGCTGACCTACCTGACAAAGAATGTTAGCTACAAGTACTTAATGACCTCAAACCGAAATCAGGACCCCGTTTAAAATCTTTTCGGTATAGCACGGCAGTTAAGCGGTTGCAATACCCATCCAATGCCACAACAGTTTCTCATTACTGTGTGTTGCCTAAGTATTTATGGGCTTGCAAGATCTGTTGCTAATGAGAATGCTGAGCCTGGTGTTCTTAAAGCCCTCCATGAGCTAGACATAATGAAAGGCTCAAAGCCTGGCAAAACTGACACAATCCTTAAGCCTTCTCGATAATGATGACATTCCCACTGCAGGGTATCAAAAACAAGGGCCCTGTACCAGACCATGTCTTATGTGTTCAAGCAAAAAGTGACGACCGGCTCATTTTTATACTTGTGGTTATGTTGCCAGGAAGTTTTTGTTGAAATTTGAGTGTGATGAAGAAGGAAGATGTTGATAGTCTTGCTGCCGCTCAGTACACCAGGCTGCGAGACAATGGTGGCCTACTGTATCCAACCGGATGGCTTTTCAGGTTTATTCGAAGATTAAAAAACCTTTTCACAGCCACATTCAGTACACAGGAGCTGCATCATGAGAGCGTTAAGGATGTTATTACTCTTGTTAAAAGAAACCGACAAGACCGAATAGGGTGCGCGAGCCATGCAGAATGTTTGACGGTGAAGGTTTTAGCATGTTATGTTACCATACACGAATGCAGTTTTTTTTTGTGAAGTCCTTAAACCGCTCCAAAAAGTCGGGTGACCTCAAGATATCTGAAGTTGAGCCGCTGTACATAAGTATGCGAAATGGTATTGTGTACTCTCTACCGTGCAACTCATCTGTTGCACTATGTTTCTTGAAAATGCCTCCCCACTAGCTATTTATACTGTGACTGAAATAAACTGTCTGCTGGAGGCTCATGGCTTCTTAAATGCAAATGTTCATCGCTCACTTATATTATGATAGAAGAATGCAGGAGTATGCATGAATTCAGTACAAATTTGAACCTAAACATTTCGACTGAATTACCTGTCTGGTTGTGAAAATTTGATAAGGACTTAGTCACTCGAACCAAGTAAGGGCATTTATTAGCCCCACGTAATATAAACTGCGTGAAGGGCATCCTACCCTGCGTGTATGTCCATCACCTTGGAGACAAGGCAAAAAGAGAAAAAGACCCCCCGCTCTAGGGCACCAACACCAAAATATCTCGCTCCCCTGACCCCCCCCCCCCCCCCCCTTCAACGACTTTCCCGCGGGTAAAGCACCCCGCAGAATCGGTCATCCCTGTCGCCCAGCACCACCGCAGCCATTCCACCCTTTCGCCATTTTCGTGTGTCAAGAACAGGTGCACTGTCAAGTATCTCCCCACCTTCCTATCTCTCCCCTTTCCCCTTTCTTACGATGGACCTTTTAAAAGCTGCACACCGCCACCTCCGAAGAATACCTCCTGAAGAAGGAGGTGAATTGGCTTCGAAACGTCAGGCTAATAAAAACCCTTACTTGGTTGGAGTCACTGTCTAAGACCTATTCAGTAGAACTTTATTTTTTATGTTTTGAACGGGACTTGTGACTGGTGCAACTGGGTAAAAAATTGAAATTTCGATGCCAAAAGTGCACTCTGCCGCTGCAGCACGAAGTGCGTGCATCGCGATAACAGACATTGCAGGTACGTACCGTGCCCTGCCAACCCATGCTACAGATCTTAGGGTTGCTTACACAAAACCATACTGACATATTTGGCATGAGGAAACATGAACACAGCATTCTGAAAATCTGTGCCGCTGCACTCGCCTGTTTCGTTCTGCCGCAGACTCCCTCAGCCGGTGCTCGGGAAGTGAGCGCGCGCGCCATCTGGTGAGCTTCTACACAATATGCCTCGCGCCCAGGCCGCCGCTTCTTCCACTACCCAATATTTTCTAGTGCACTGTACTAGAGAGCCTACATGCAACGATGTCTTAAAACAGCGTTGCATGTAGGCTCCCTGCGCAGGGCTGTGCGCATGCGCTGCAGTGGGAGAGCGGGAACGCACACGCACAGGTGCCTCGATGCCCTCCTCGCCCACCACTCCCCTTCCACTGGGAAGTCGCGTTTGCTCACCGCCGTGCGTTGACTCCCCGTGAAAGCGAGCGTCCCTCGCCTTCGCGCGCTTTCACTCACACATACAGCATATGGCCAATGAGAGTTTTTTTTTCTATTGCCGGACGCGACGATCGAAAGGTGAGCCCTTAACAGCTTCGCTATAATAAAAATGCCAGTAAATTTTCAGAATTGTCTACTAATGCGTAAGCATTCTTTGGCTCAAGTGTTACTTAGCTTTTGCTTAATTGCTTTTCCTAGCTGATGCATGCCTGCCCATCGCTTTTCCGGTGCCAAAGAAATGAAATCCGTGTACTGAATGGTGTGGAGATGAGTTGCCAGGAATGTGCATGGCCCCTTCAAAGCGATCGGATCAACTGAGCCGGAATCCCCTCACAACCGGTTTCATCACTGCTGGTTGTGCCCTTTTTATTTTATTTTATTGTTTTCCTTTTTTTTTGTTACGACCTTGACGTGGCGACGGCGACGTCACCAGTTTTTTTTTTTTTTTTTTTTTGAACGCCAGCAATAATTTGTTATGATTAAACTATTATCGCATGTACCAGCAGCCCCACAACAGGCTTTTCTGCACACACACTCGTGATGCGGGAAAGTAAGCTTTGAAGGCGGCCTGAGGAGAACTGCTGTCTCTCTGCTCACTGTTTGTTTGTTTGTTTCACTTGTCCCTTAACGCTTATAAATCTACCTATCATCTGCACTTTCACTATTATAGTGATTGAAGGTCTTAACTTCGCAAATTACGAATACAAGGCATTACACTTTTTGCGTGACAGATTGGCTGGGGTACTCGCCAAAGCATGATTACGCATTAAAAATACTGCGTTGTTTTTCACACTCAGACTTTCTCATTATTGACTGCCATAAAATGTGAAAACGCTTTACCGCATTGGTAACGCACTAGAAGTACAAGCAGGACGTGTTCCACCGCCAGCATATCAAACAGCAGACGAAAAGCGCGAAGATTTGATATACATCTTTGTTCGGTTAGTAACCGGTGCGCCTTGTGGAGAAATATTAGGCTTTTTCAGCGTCTTGTTTGTCGCCAGGGCCATTAGAGAGTTTTAGCGTGTCCGGTATTCCGCTAAACGCAGGCGGACGTGGCGTTTTGCCGGATTGGCGGAGGCTCAAGCGTGAACCGCCTGCACGGTGCAGTCACGTGGTGGCGCAGACTTCAACCAGACAACCAGAGCGAATATCGCAGTAAACAAGTGTTTTTTTCTACATCGCTTTCGGGCACGAACCAGGCTGCTCGCATCAAAAGATAAACCTCCGAGAGGCTAAGGCCATTGCGGCGAAGCAAACTGCATATATAAGTTCTAAAAAGAAAAAAAAAATCGGCAGAACCCATCTCGCGATGACTGCCGATGATAATGCGTTTAGCATTGAGTCAATATAGCGACACAATGTAATGCCGCCGTCGAAATGAGCATCGAATAAATTTAAAGGATCTTTTTCGTCATTGTAGAGTGGTACATGCTTAGTTACCCAAGTTGGCATCAAAGAGGGTCATTGAAGACCAGCATTGAAGACCTTTATCTTCACGTGACTTTTCCTTCTTCACTTCTATGTAGCTCAACGCTTCTCTCTCGATGCACGCTCTGTTTATAGATTTTGTTGATGTTGATGTGGATTGCTTTTCAACATTTTGACTACACAACTTTTTTCTTCATACCCGGCTGCTTATGTTGCCGTGCCATGTTGATGATGATGATGATGATGATGACCTTAACGTCTTTTATCACACACCCACTCACGGGGATTTGCCAAGAGTCGGACAGATTTTGTATGTGTGTGAAATGAATAAATTTAGAAATCCGAAATTTCATGTTAGAAAAGAATCAACATAAACATCGACTTCTTTTCTTACCTCTTGTTCTACTTGCCTATTCGGGCACCTACCCACGTGGCAGATACCAATTCGGAGCGACTGGCCAGGAATTTTCGCATACCCAGTGGCCCAAGCTGTTGTATATTCGCAGAGACAACAGGAGCCATCAGGAGCCAGCACCCAAAAAGAGGGGCGAGGAGGCAAAAAAAAAAAACTTTACTTTAAAAAGTGCATAAAAATTCGCTTCACTGTCATGGCCTGCATTTATCTGTTCGTCTGATTTGTTCACACGAAGCCTTTGTTCACACGAAGCCTTTGCTCTTGGCTTCAGTCACAGAAATGTTAGCCCCACAGTTCTAAACTATCTTACTAAAACCAATCATTTACCTTGCTTTCTTATTTCGAGGTTTTGTTTTGGTCTTTTACATTTTCTTCTTAATATTATATTTGCAGTACAACAAATTTTGTTTAGGTGTACATTAAATTCACCTCGTTCTTGCTCGTTTTATGGTAAACTTACGATTACTGGACGATTTTCTGTTGTGGGTGTGTGCCATAAACCTTCAGGTCAACACCAACAACATCAACCACAACGAACAGATTCGCAACGAAACCCAACTACAGCAAAGAGATAGTTCTCGAGTGACGACCTAGGTGCGACTGTTGCCACACCTCTCAAGCTGGCGGCCCTAAAGGAAACCAGGACAAGGAAGTCCAGGCTGTGGAGATGCCGGCGTTCTTCGTATTTCCGAGCTTCGCCAAATTGACCAGCGTCATCATCATCGGCACCGGTCCGAGCGCGTGCCAAAGGCCTAGGAACGGTCGTGCCCCGTTCGGCCGGACAGCTTTCCCAAGCCCGGCCCGCAAAATTCACGCTGCGTGCCCGATCGCAGCGACGGTATGAACGTCGCCGGGCCGCGTTCGCAGCGGTGAGCAACCACACTCATCGGACAAGAAAAATCCCCCCCAAGCTCGAGTCCTGCGCCCGGCGTGCATTGCCGGCTCGGTCACGCTGGCAGCGAGCAAGTGCTGAAGACACCGGCGCACGATGTCGGACGACGATGATGGTAAGCGCCGCGGATTTGACCGCTTACACTTGTTGAGGTGGAAGCGCGAGGGAAAGGGGCACGTCACTGTGAGCGTCGCGTTTCCTCGGGCTCGCAGTTTTCTTGTTTTCTTTTACAATTTTCTCACCTGGCTTTGTGCGGCGGTACAAACAACTGTCTAGACACGGCTGCTTCTCTCCGCGGCCTCACTGCGCGCACATGCACTAATTCAGCTGGGCAGCAAATGCACGCATGCAAATTGTACGAACGCGAAAAAGTAGACACGCTTCCGCGTTTCCATATTCATTCATGCGTGAAACTAGCTTTATTAAAACTGCGAAGCCAAAGGTAGCGCCTGATGCTCGCTTACAACAACGGCGCGCACGTGAATGTCACCTGGAAGGATTGAATAATCCGCATCGGTTATATTACACCCATTCGCTTTTGTATTCCTACTCGACATTGTGAAACAGTGCGTGTGCAAGTGTGAATGCCTTGTATAGAGACGAACGCGTTTAAATTATTTTAGGGTAGTTAATGGCGTTCGTAGCACGTTGTGCGTGTGAGTAGTTGACGATGATCAGGCTGCGCGAAGTTATCATAAACGACGCCGTCGCTTCTGCCCTAGCCAATGCGTTGCGTGTAAACCATGGTAGGTTTTATTACGGGGCTGTTAACCTGGGAAATGATAGGTTGATATATTTCTACTTCTGGAGCTGCAAATTAGGTGAGTCTCGCCATAAACAGTCGCATAATGTGCGACACGGCGCGTGAAGTGACTAGATGGGACGCCACAATCGACTTCCCACATCAGCTATTAGTGACGCATTGCATGTTGAAAATGTCCCCCCGAGGCAGCTTTTATTTTTCAATTTAGTGCTATAGCAATTATGTGGACACTCCAAAGCATTTCTGCCGTCGTCGTTGCCGTGATGTTCAGTATACAGTCCAAACACGATAACATCGTCGCCGCGCGCCGTACGCTGTATGTGCGAGTGAAAGCTTGCTAAGATCAGCCGCCGATCGTGGCCTAATCTCGCGCGCTCGAGGGAGGAAGGCGGTGCGGAAGCTCACCGTCTTCGTCGAGTGAAAGGCACGGGCGTGGGGGGCACGCGAGGGAGGGGCGGGGGGGGGGGGGGGGGAGGCGTACTACTTTGGTCGGTTGATGCTTACGGCGTGGCCGCGTGCCCCCCCCCCCCCCCCCCCCCCCCCCCCCTCCTGGTAATGGCTGGTGGCCTATAGTCTTGTGACATTCAAACACATTGCCCCAGAAATAGAGGGCCTTTACCTTTAGAACACTGTAAGCTTCATAGCATGGTGACTAAACGATCGAATTAAACTGATGCTGTCATTGTTTCTTTCAATTTCAGAAAACATGCAAGGTAAGAACCAACAACTGCTTACAGGAAGCTTTGATTGCCCGTGGTATGTACCTGTCTTCGCTGTTAAGGTAAAATCCTCAACAGTTCTGACGTCACAAGTATTTTGTTTCTTCAGCCAATGGCTTCGCGAAAGATTTCCATTCTATCTTTTGAAAACTTTAGATTGTGCCCATCCAAGGGAGGCTAGGTGAGCATACGTGCACCATTTTTAATTTTTTTGATGACGTGCATGTGTTGATAACCCATATCGGTTATTTTAAATTTGCTGCCTATACCTGGCGCATAGCTGTTACCCGGCAGTTTCAGTCGCGTGCGTGAATGTATATTGCCCTTGTAGAGAAGCGCAGCAAAATCAAAGCATAAAAGAAAGTAGAGCGCGGAATTTTAAAGTGTATGGAGGAATTACGACTGTAAGAAACCGCTTTGTTCGTGTCGAACACAATCTCTGACAACAAAGAAGACGCGACACGCGCTGATGATCAGCTGTGCAGATGTGAAACATTTACCCATCACGATTATGTGTACCGATGAGGAAGATGAGAGGCGCATATTGCGCTTACGTTAGTTCCCCCTCACAGTGGAACGGCAGCCTGGTCACGTGGGAGTGTCATGAACTGCGCCGAGTATATGGTTTTAAACGAGGCATGCATGGTACGAACAGGTGAGACACGGTGATTAGCAGGGGGACGTCTGCTCAATGACTTTGTAAGGTCAAATAAAACGACTAAGCACTTTGTCGCACAAGCCGGAAGCGCGCACAGGTGTCGAGAGGAAAACCTGGCCTCCAAGGGAAACATCACAGCGCGGTAAATCGAGTCGTATAGCGGCACTTGCCTGCAGTAGCCCAAGGCACTGCGTGGCGTGCAGTGGGGCATAGTGGGCTGCCTCTTTGTTGACTAGTTTATTATTGTGATAGAAATTATATGGACACTCCGGGCGAATGTCCACCGTCACCGTCGGCGTCGCCGTGATGTTCCGCATAAAGTCCAAGTGCGATAACATCGCGGCCTCGCGCCGTACGCTGTAGCTGCGAGCGAAACCTTGCGAGGGTGAGCAGAGAGAGATGGCGGCTTGATGCCGGATTGTTTTCGCGCGCTCGCAAAGGAGGGGGAGGGGAAGGAAGGGTGCAGGTTAGCGCACATCTCCTCTTGTACTCCAGTTGCGGCCGCTCAGCGGGACCGCGCACTTCCTATCTTGGAGGCAATTTTGCGCTGGGTTCGAAGGCTAGCCGCCCGGGGCTGGCTGATGGCTTCGTGTGCGCTGTGTTCCCGCACGCCTAGTTAGCGATGAAGCGAGAGGCAGCACGAGGAGGAATTCGCTCGCTGCTGCCGCTCTTCATCGCACCAGGGTACTGACAGCGAGTGTCCGCGGTCAGCCACTTAGATGGGTCCTTGCTTGTTAGTTTAATTACTAAGCGATGTTTACGGCACTGTTTATGCAGGCTATAAAACGACTAACCTTATTTCGTATAACTTTCTAATAGTTTCATATCGCAGTCAACGTTTGTTGTAGAGATATGCGCGCATTTCCACTTGTTCCCGCGTGGCGCTGTGCGTTTGTACGGGCGCTGGCGGGTGCCGTTGTCCCCTGCCGAAATTGTTTCATAATTAGTTGCTATTAAATCCATAAGAATTTACTAATGTAAGTACCAGTGCCAATAATGCGGTGCCAACAGCTAGGAAAGAGAGAAAGGGAGGAAAGTACCTCTGAAAGTAACGAATAAGAAAGAAGGGAAGAGGAAGGCAGTGAGCAGGCTAGAATACTGGGCACCTGTTGTCACCAGGACATTTTGTTGGTAGCGCCAATTGCATAGCAAGGTAGACGAGGCGGTACTTTCATTATGTTTTACTCCGTGCTCAAGTCTGAGAGAGTGCGATGGAAACGTTCTGTGGATGGTAGCTGGAAGTTGACTTATGCATGAGGCGCGCATAACTTCAGTAAGAAGAAATGAAGGTCTTGCAGCGGTCGCTGAGGAAAGAGCGTAGAGCTCCATGGCGTGAGAGTATGTATCACGGAAAGAAGTCGATGACCTCATGACTTTTTTGTATATTACTTAATTGAGCACTCTAAAGCGTTTACAGGCGTTATACGAATGTTTTCCCGGTGCTTTGGGAGGAGAAAATGCGACACCATGTCAGGTTTAAACTTCCGGGAAAATGTTGCGATTATTGGGTCATGTGCGAGCGAAGCTTAATCTGTATGCATACCGCATCATTTCTGAAGCGCTGTTTGCTACCTCAAAATTGTGAAATTAGCGCTGCAAGTTCAGAGAATAGCCTGTAGTAGTTTTTTTGGTTACACTGGTGTAAATGTTTATTTGTGAATAATTCATGAAATCAATTAGTAAATATTTACTGTACTGAGGTCTTACCAGTTCTTACTGAAATAACGTATGACATCTTTTTTTTTTTACTTTGCACCAGTTTACTCACTATTTATGAAAATAAAGATGAACAAGTTGTATTTTTCTTGATGTCGAACTGCGTTTTAAAATTATAAAGTTAGAGTGTGCGGAATATTTACGGTCATTGTAGTAAATTACTTGTTCAAGCTCTCCAAAGATTTTTATGCGTGTTTAATGAAAAGAGTCCTTGGAGAAGTGAGTGCGTTCCCGAGTTCCCGATAGCTGGAGTTGGGGGCAACGTTGTGACTGACGTGCGGACGAAGTTTACAGTAGGTGGGTAATCCCGGCTTTCGGAGTAAATTACTTACTGCAGCGCTCAAAAGTGTAATGCTAGCTTTATACGCCTTACCGTTGTCCTGGGTGAACGAGATGGGACACCGAGCACAATTTTACAGGAAATGAGCATGTTTGCAGGAAATTCAGAAATATTTCAAGCTGGGTGATCTTTTGAGAACTAAAATATTTACAAAAGTATTTCTTGGCTTTTCGGGGAGAATAATAACTGCGACAAGCAGTAAACTTGCGCGTGAACAAAAAAAAAAGGAAAAAAGAGAAAAAGAAAACTGACGGCCAAAAGATGTGTAGAAGGTGAAACGCTGTAAGGTGGAGGGCAACTGTGCATGAGTTCCTATAGACCCAGAATAAAAAAATAAAATAAACAAAAATTCGTTCACCAAGAAACACCAACTAGGTTAAGCCGAGCTTCAGCACCCGCCATTGACACCTGCTACTCAGCTTAGCGAGAGGCCCATCACCGCGTTCCTTCATTGCAGCAACGAATGCTCAAAATATCGCTTTGAGTCAGTGCGCACGCGGACGAAGTGCAGGTGCATCACACTGCGGTAATAGTCCTTTCTGCATTCTAGACTTGTCACTAAAGGGACGTTCAGACAAAGCACCAGCTTCCCTTTGACCGTCTGCAAAATGTGCTGCGAAACGCATTTCGACACTATGCGTAGTCATGTTCTCCAAACATGAGAGCGGCCGGACCACTTCTTTCAGCCTGTCTCACGTGCTCACAATAGGCGGGAAATTGTTTGTCTCAGATTTTGTTAGGTAAGCAAGGGAAATGCGCGTACTGCTCAGGTGAAGCGATGCGTTCGTTAAAATTGACTTCCTCTTGTTCACCGCGCAGCCGAGCTGACCAGGCGGGTGACGAGAGGCGGCGTCACCACGAGGACGACCACCAAGGGCGGCAAGAAGACCAGTAAGTACGAATGACCATCGGCTATGACTGGTTATCGTTACCGGTTATGAAGGAAAGTTGGCTATCGTCCTGTTTTCTCGTCCCACTGCGAAGATGCACGTCTTGCTAAACTCATGGGGTTTTGCGTCCCGGAGCTTCGGGAGAGGTGTGGACCTCCATCTGTGCACCTTCATTGGCGCGTACCGAAATTTCGTTTTTTTTGCATTCCTTTCTGCTGCTGGGCAAGAGCTAAGGGGTTCGATTATTTGTCGTGATAGCCACGTTATTATAGAGAAGCAATGCAGAAACACTCGTCTACCGAGTTTTGGGCACTTCTTAATAGAGAAACCCAGGTGGTTGAACCTAATCCGGAGCTCCCAGTAATCTCTTATAGGCTCTAGTAGATACTGTCTCTTATAGATACTGTGTTGCTTTGGATGTTAAACCCCATGAGGTGTTCATGGCTACGCCATTGAAATGTGGCGGCCGCAGCCATGCAGTAACCGCACATCCATGACTTTGTAATGCGGAAACGTTACAGCGGCTGTGCCACACCCATCGGGCGCTGGGTTTACTGCCAAGAAGGCTTAATTTAGACTGTGTGGATTAGACTAGTAATTAGAAGCTCCGTCTGGGCTCTGAACTTATGGTCAATATTTTTTCATCTTCATAGCCTAAAATAAAATTTACTGATAGCTTCATGTACGTGCTCACGACTGTTCGCTGTATGGTTTTGAAAGTGCAGTCACGCGTGTTCGGTGCGTCGAGTTATAGAATTTATCTTTCTCTGGCTGTGCTATTTGCGAGCCTCTCTCGCCATGCCTGTTCGTGATTACGGCTGGCTGCACCTCATCAAAAGCGTGTTGCTAGAGCTTGTGCTTTTACAAAATTTAGGCTAGTAGCGAGGTGCAATCAGACTGGTTCGACAGACCAGTTTCCTTTCTCTAAGAATGAATATGTATGTTGCGATCAGTGTCAAAGCTATTGCTGGAAATTTTGTTGACAATTAAGTCCTAAGAAAGAAAGAACGAACGAAAAGAATGGAAAGGAAAGAGGAAACACGCTTTCGCAACCTTTTTGTGGAAAGGAACGGAGCGCGGGGTCGTTGCGACACCGTCCTTTTCAATACATCTCCCCCCATGTAATTAGGCCGGAGTGCCATACACATAAAGCGTTAAGTTACTCTTTTTTTCAATACTAGTGGACGGGCTCAATGTTGAAGGGCTTAATGTTGTATATATATATATATATATATATATATATATATATATATATCATAGTCATCTTACACGCCAAAAACACTGAAAGAATTCTGGTATGAAAAACTGTTGAAGTAACAAAACTTGTCGTGGGGCGAGTTGGTGCTTAGACACCATGGTATGGCCACTCAGCGAACCAAATACGGACTCGAGCAAGACCACAGGCAGCAACAAACGCCTTCGTTGTCTGTGGTTTTGTTCGCGTCCGTATTCCTTGCCCCGGCTGTAGTGTGGCAACTGTTCAAATATTTAGTCCAGCGTTCCGGAGAAACGTATATTCACCACTTTGACTGCTTCGACTTGGGTGCTGTGACGTCAGAGCGCCGCGTTGTTGTTTGCAGAGACAAAGAAGGAAGGCGAGCTGACCATGATGAGAACCGGAAACACTCAAAACAAGAAAGGTGAGAGCAGCCTCTCATTATCGCTGCTTGCTTGAATTTGAGACACAGCGCATGTATTTCTGTAAGCATCGTTACGTCTGTTCTAGGTGGAAAAGGTAAAGGTGCGAAAGGCGGCAAACCAGCAGGTACGTACGCTTTGCAGAAGCGGCAGCACATTTTGCTTATCTTAATATAGACATATATCAGACAACATTGCCATAGCCAGGCAGGGGGCCACACCGGGAACGTATCCGGTTTCCCGCAGCCCTCCCTATGTATTATCAGCTAATAAATTAGAAAGTCCCTCGTTCGAATTTCGCTCTCATGCTACGGCATCGATTCCATCAGCGGGGCGTGACGTACTTCAGCAAATTTTCGAGTTTTGGGTCGTTTTTATGCAGGAGAGGCTTTTGTGCGAGAAAATCTGAAATGCAGTACTGTCAGTTGGGGCAATACTGCATTACTGCAATGCTGCAACTTGCCCCGAATGGCAGCATTTGAAATTCATTGCCTCGCAGGCAGGTAGTGCGCGAACTTTAAGGATGCGTTGTCACACATCTTTCTATTCCTTGCCCCTTTTTTAAGCCCTTCTGTGCCCTGGACAAGATGGGTTCGCCCACGCGTTTCTCGTAAACATGGCCAAGGACGAGCTGAGCTCATTATTGGTACTAAACAATTTTGAGCAATTTCCATAGACAATGCCTAGTTTTTTATCACAATCTAAGGGATAGCGCAAGCAGAAGCAAATTTATTCGTTCTGAGGAGATAAAACTTCGTGGCAACTGGGGTGCCTTAGTATAATTTGGCCATATTTGGTCTGAATTCGGGATAATAACGTGACACGGAAGAAGTAAATTCACGGTGAAACAGATCTCTTTTGTGTAACAAAAATAATAATAAGCAAATGTACTTAAGGTTATTTTTTACGGTATTTTTTTTTTACTATGTACAGTGTTCATTTTGGAAGCAAGCAATCCCTCGTTCAAACTACTGTCGTATTTTTGAAAACACTGCCATAGGCAAGTTGTACTTTTCAAACCATATAACGGTACCTCGTGTGAACTTCAGCATGCGCATGCGATACAGACGCACGTGTGTGCTGATGTGCGACCAGCAGAACTCTCGGTTCTGGTGTTGCGCCACATGCAAGCAAAAGATAGGCCATCATACTTAACACGAACGTGCCTCTAGCACATTTTTGCCTCTCCTAGGGCTGCTGACTTTATCTGGCTTGGGTGACGTGAATGGGTTAGAGCGTTTCTTATGTAGATTGAGATATTTGCTTCTCACATTCCTCTTTTGTAAAGCTTAAGCAGCTAGATATGCGTCTTTATTCTTCTGGTTAAGTCTGACGGTTACTGTACCCTTGGTAAGTATGCACTACTGTAATAAATGAGTGAAGGCGCTATCTCTAGCGTTCTTTTCCGCACTCTGTCATGGGAGGTGCCCGACAAAAAGAAGCTTGCGCTCTGCGGCTGTGCGCCGCCGCCGCAAACTGCTACGTAGCTGTACCATCTTTAGGCATGTGCGTATTGCCACCAGTGTCTTCTCTCACCTTCCGCCTAGCCTTTTTTTCATCACTAACAAATGTATTCTTTGCAAATACAGGTGCACATACCTGCACCTATACTGTGCACAGGGGGGACCAGTACTATTTAACACCCAATTAACACTCAAGGAAGTCATTAAATAGCAAGAAAAAGGCCGACAGATGGAGTAGCACACTGTAATGTAAAAGTTACAAACTGGGATCACGTGCCTCAGAAAGGCTGGCCGAAAGGAGGCCAGTAGTTATAGCGTGCACTGCAACTATAGGGCCGCATATTTTAGAGCGCAGCTCTTAGGCGTCCGTTACTGGGGCGAGCGTCGGCGTCGGCGTTGTTCCATTAGCATAACCTTTCGACAAAGGTGTGCCCCCATTGCTGAAATGTCAATCGTAACCGAGCAAACGTGCGCAGCGAATGAAAGAGCGAACGCGGAGCGCAGCGGGGTATGAAATAACGTGAGGACGAAAGCGGATGAGGGTATGGAGAAAGTGTGAGAAGAAAAGCGTAGTGCTGCGGCGATGGCTACGAGATGGCGCTAGAGTATCGCGCGTCGTCTGGCCGGTCTGTCGGCGGCGGCTGTTGTGAATCGCGCGAGGCAGATTAGCGAGGCAGTCGCGCCACACTTCGCTTCGTTTGCAACGTGCCGCACTAGACATATTGTCTGCGCCAGCCAATATATCGCGAAATGAAAACACGTAAAGATCTGCGCTCAAATTTTGCATTAGGGAGTATCGTAATCGTCGGTGAATTTTTTTAACAGTGAAACTCCTCAAAAGTAGTATGGACAAGTAGGCTTTGTTCTAGCACTTTTCTTAGTTTGCAATTTCGTATTAGACCACCCGTATATACGTCACCTATGGCGACTTCACTGACACACGTTTGCTCATGACGTGAAGTACGTTGCTAACAGATATAGTGCGAAAGTGCGCCCACATGAAGGCACTGGTATTGGCTTATTTTGCTGATCTCCTCTCCATAGCTGCAATTCTGCATTAGACTCTTTCTTACTGCACTAAGATGCAAAACATGTAGGGCCTATACTGCCGCTCAATGTTTTAAAATGTGCTTGCTACAAGGAGCGGAAGCGGTGTGGTTCCCGTACCTTGTTACCATAGCAGTTATGAGCGCTTCTAAAGCTCTTCATTACCGCACTTCAATATATAGCGATAGCAGCGAACAGAACGACTTCACGTTAGCGTTGCATATCCTTCCCCGGACGCGCTCCCTATATGCAATACGAGCTGGGACACTTACGTCTGTATAACTCCACACTCTAACGTATTTACCGTTTAACACGGTGGACATGCATGGCGGCGCATTTTCGAGCGACAGCCGCTTGCTTTAGAACAGTATACAGTCGGCGTTCTTGGATTATTTGGCCCTTTCGTTCGCAACTGATGGTTGTGTTTGCTTTAGATTTGCGTCAGTATGCTTTGACACGACGGAATGGCACCAACATAACGCTGGTTTAGATATGCAAGCTCGATTATCGGCGCTACAGCCTTACGGCAGACATTGCAGTTCGTTTGCTTTCACTTAGTTTTCTCACTCTGAAACAGCAACCAAACAATGTGCGTCCGCGTTTGCGTTAAGTATAATAGCGTTCCCCTACACCACATGTTATTTTGTAGCTCACTACGCAGATTTTCCTACCGTTAGCGTGGCGTCGCATGCAACGCTAACGCTAGCGCTTTCGCACTATTCTAAAGCTGCCTGTTTTCTAATTTTCTTTATTTCGCTGTTTCTTCAGCGGGTGCAGGACCAAGTAAAGGTAAGCGATACTTGCGCGATCCCGTGTCAATTAATAAGCCCGAGGCTTTATACAAGGTGATGCTTTGAAGCACTCACTTGCGCCCTGAAAATGAATGACACCGATGATGTGGCATGTGCTAGTTAGCCCTTTGATTCTACAGAGTGACACAACCAACAGTGCCCTGTAGATGCCAAAGCGCAATGACAAGGGATCATTATGCCTCAGTTGCCGTCATCACAGCGACCCATGTTGCTTCTTACAAACACCGCTTAACGCTGCATAAACGCTATAGATTTGGCCTCACTTAACATTAGAGAGAAACCACAAGCACGCTTATGAGAATGGCTGGTAAAGGACCAGCGCTCCGGTGCCGGCTGACAATGAGCCTTCCGCACGTGTCAATAGATTTGCTGATTCCACCCCCTCAACTGGCGTTAATTTCTACGTAGCGCAACAAGGGACTGTTTCGCCACTGCAAGTCTCCATATCCTTCTTATGTCACTGACGCAGATTGCTTCATAGTCAGGCTATAGATCTCTGCACCCAGTTCAACCAATGGTTTTGGTTATGTTTGCATCAGCTATCGTCCGGTTCATAGCATCTACTTTCGCTAACTTTGATTGCGAAATCAAACGGTCGTTTCACTTTATATAAGGCAAGCGAGGACTACTACATAGCCTTGTAGAAGTGCCTGCTACGGGACTTAAGGTGAACATAGTTTAAGCGTCTTGACTTCGGAAGGTGGTGAAAGCGCTGTGGTTTAGTTCTTTATCACAACGCCGTCTTATGCGTGTGTTCAGGCTAGGTGTACCTTAGCGAGTAAATTGAAAGGAAAGGTCTGGCTACTGAACGGCCATGCCAAATGCAAAATATGTCTCTTGAGACCAAATGTCCACCGAGGTGTTTGGTACATACGTGTATGTCAGTGTTTGGTACATACGTGTGTTTGGTACGTACGTGTATGTCAACTTCGAATTCACGATTCCTGTCTAAGCATGCCTTCAAAGTGAATTCGGTGTTCCCTCCTATATTGCACATATTCGGTTCAGGTGTGAGGCTCGCTGCATGTGGCGCAAGTTTTGTGTCGCAAAGCGTAGTTGGCACCGCTGATCACAGACTTGTACATGTGAGTTGCGATGATTTCTGAAGTTAATTCGCTGCTTCAATTTGAGCGTTTTGCACAAATTGACATAAGAAAAAAAAGCGCTTGGGCTGTTAAAAAGGTAGCACAAATGCTTTTTGCACAGTGAAACCATAATAGCGTGCTATCGTTATCTACCGGGGTTTTCTGATACGCGCGGTGTGCGCTTTGTGCTACGGCCAAATCTAGGCGCACCTTTAGTTACTGTAGTCGACAAGAAAAGTTTGAAGGCTGCAGAATAAACGAGGAAAGGTGTTATCCAACGCAATCTCATATTCCTCTAGCATTATTGCAGGCTGAAAGACAGCACAGCACGAACTTCACTTGGGAAACAGGTTCAGGCTTTTCAGATAACCTACATACATTCTAGATGGCGTTTCCTGACACCACACAGACATCGTTAATACTTAATATTTTGTGAGCCATCTATACGATGCCGTAGTGTGCTAATGAGTAAACGCTAGAGCACATTCACGTCATAAGTCAAGAGGCAGAGTGAAGCTGATGTAGCTTTGGCTCATTGTCATCTTACTGGAGAGCCTGTTGGCCGCATTGTTCATCCCGAACTTGACGGATATTAACGTCCTTTTTAGTTTGACCTGCGAAAGTGCCACAGCACCAATAAGCAAACGAAGAGCATACTGCACCTATACTGAACATTCGTTCCTTATTTGTGTTCCCATGACACCTTGTCAGAGGTGATGCCGAGATGTTATAGAAACATGATGTCTATACATTTTTTTACAGGAAAGAAAAAATAGCACCGCGCACCCTTCCAGGTAAGAAACATTAATGCACATGGCTTTAGCAGTGAGATTATGTCCAAAACAGTCAAGTTAATGGCATATAACCTTAATTATAATAAAGGACGTTCTCACGTCCGCTGATGATTTAGGTTAGTGAACTATCTGCTTTAAATAGCTGTACTTTAGGCACGCTTAAATATTAACCACTTGGAACGACGTCGGTCGTCCGGCTCCGGTGCGTCTTTCTCGATTTGCCCAATCGCAGCGCTAATATCGTGGCCGGAGTGCTTACCGTAGGACATCCGACCTAATCTCCGTAGGACATCCGACTTAATCTAAAACCTCGTAAAACACATATCTACTCTGATTAAAGCGGGGCTATCGCGCAGCGTGAGCTTGAAGCATTGACGCTAGACGACACGACGTCGATATTACGTTTGAAAGAGGTTGCATGTGGTTGTATCATTATTGAACACACTAAAAAGCAGCGCTAAATAATTGTGAACTGGTAAAATATTCTTTCAAGACAAGATTTCGATTTGTTCGGAGGGAAAAGGTTGATCACCGTAGCTGGTGACAACCTATAGGAATGCATTGCCAAATACATCGTTGGCCAACTTGAGGAGCATTTGTACTCATGCGTTAGCCAATCACGTGTTCTCATTTTGGTTACGTCACGGTCGAAGCGAACATTAATACTGGCGCTTCTCGGGAATTATGTTTTCAAGCCCGTCTTGTAGGTGTGGCGCGTATTCTGATTTCTTAGATTTACACCGAGTGTAGCGCAGAAACTGAAGGCGAAACTTTAATGTATTATTGAATTTTGTGCCGAAACCTTCAATGCCGGTACTCCAGTGCGAGGACCACAGGTTCCAAAGTATTTTTCATTACTTAGACCGTTTCGACGCAGGTGAAGTTCATAAATCTTGCTAGGTAGTCATTCCTTTAGAATGCGGCGTTCCCGGTACTTTGAAGAGCAACTGTAAAAATCTATGACGTGATGGCGAGCAGGGGCGGGAACTCGAGTGTGACGTCGCCACTCGTTCTTCCTTCTTGCGTCTTTTTTTTTTTTTTTTTTTTACCGAGCCTCATTTTGCAGCGAAAGTGGCCATATTGCGGCCATATTTCAAAGGCGGTATTTAAAAGACAATTATGGAGTTTATGTTCCACCACGATATGATTATGAGGCATACTGCAGTGGATTTATTTAGAACACCTACGGTTCTTTAACGTGCCCCCAATGCACGATACGAGAGCGTTATTGCATTTGTATCCCATCGAAATGCGCCCGCCGCTGCCGGGAATCGAAGCTACGACCTTGTGCTTAGCAGCGCGGCGCCATAGCCATCAAACTTCATCCTGGAAGGTTTAACATATCGATTTCTCTTTAGTGTCCATATAAGTTACCGTTGCAGCAGTATGTTACTCGGAACACAAGGGATATACTTTAGTCTGTAAAATACTTTCACGCTTTGAAATGTTGCGTGGGTTCTTTCAACGGCAGTTCTTCTCTCGCGAAAACACTAGTATTTTTGTCTTTGTGATATATCTTTATCTGTAAATGCCTCACAAATTTCGTAAGCTTCATGTCAAACTGCGGTTGTTTAGCTGGAGAGCTGACAATGCACCGTTTGCAGTGTGTACTGTGCATCGATGGTGGATCCCTGCAGCATCGATGGTGGAAAATAAATTGTAAACATGCGCAATAATATTCGAGCAAATAATATGAGCTCCATTTCTATACTTGCCCGAGTTTGAAAAAAATCTTGTGCTTACCGCTTCCGCCTTTTTACTCAAAGTGCGCAAGAAGATTACACTTAATTCACCTTTAAGGGGGGAGGGAAGGGAGAAGCGAGGGAAAGGGGATAAATACTGCGTAATGAAACAGCGTCGGGCTTTCTGTCTAGTTTACTCGGATTCGACAGACCTATAGAACAGCAAGACTAGTACGTCTACTTGCAGTAGCTGATATCTCCTGCAGGGGGTGATGGGAATACGAGGGTGATATATATTTTTCGGGCTAACTGCACAAGATGTTAAGTGTATTATTCAAAGATGTGTACCAAGATGTGAGACAATGTGGGGAAATTTCATTTATTGCAAAGTATCAATAAGCGCGCAGTATTTCACAAACGTTGTTAGACTAAAAACGCGTCGCTGTATATATATTCGTAGATGTTCATTAATACGCGTTCTGTGCTGTCTCTCTCTTGCACCTGCAGCTCCTCGGCAGCTCTGGTCAAGTCCTCGCTCAAAACTGCACGAAGCTCACCGAGATCCCATTGACCGCCGACTACTCTGGAAATTCTGTCGCAAATGGACCAGGCACAAAACAGTGCTCTAAGAATAAAGCGCCCGCAGGCAGCTTGTAGATAGCCAATTTTGCTCGAAGGCATCACGAGATCTGTTGTGCTTTTAGCCACATATGAAGAGATGTCGGTGACCAATGTTCGAGGCTGACAGGGCGATTGCACGATCACGTCATTCGTAGCGTAGCCGAATTAGCTTTAATTCATCCGAATTTCGGTGATTTAGAAATCACACGAATAACTTTGCCGGGAACGAACACCGTCCCCGGGTGCTGTATTTCAGATTGTAGCGTTGATAACGACAGCCTCTTTTTCATTTTTTGTGCTCTGTTATTTTCGATCTTGTATACTTTAGGAAATGAAATTCTCTCGCCACAGCATCATACTTCTCATCACCTTACTCTTTGAATATTTCTATTGACTGTCGTTTATTTATCTCCTGCATATTTGTCTGCGCACTGTCCCTCTGACATCTTTACCTCTTGCTAAATGAACACAGTTTACTTCTTTGTTACGTGCACACACATTGCACGAGATCGCACGGACACTCATTCTTCGTGCCACGAATTATACTTTGGGTCAGCCTAACGCGCCCTGTAAAGTGTACAGCCATCCCTAACTATGAATGTACGCTCGGGGTATGTCAAAGTCAATTAACGAAGTACGAAAACAGTTTCGCTCAGGTCACTGCATCTCCGGCTTCCAAGTCGGTGTGAACGGATCGCTGCCTCGGCCTTGCCGTCATTATTTTGGGCGCTACTTGTTCGTCATGTTCACGACGTGTTCGGCAAAGAGAAATGATCACACAAACCCGGAAAGTGGTCTAGATTGCCTTGTTAGTAACACTGAAAAAATGATTTAAATAAACAATTACCGTATATCTTTCAGCCAGCTGGTGGTTACTCTTCATTGAAGTCAGAATTGTGTTGCACGCTGAAGAAGTATGCTGGAAGTTCAGATTACGAATAAACGGGCTATTGCCCGCGTGCAAGCGCTACTTTCCCACTAACTGATATATATTGAGGTTTTGCCGCCGCCATATTTAATGTTGGTGCCAGGGTGTCTTCGAGTAGTTTGTGTTCAGCTATCTCCAAGTCTAGAGATTGTGCATTTTATTATAATTATTTTGTGCAACGAGACGGAGAAGTTGATATACCTATACTAACGTATATAGGGGCTGTTTTTTTAGACCATAATTTTTAAAGATCGCCTACGGCAGATAGCATAATTGTTGTATTTGAACTGGATTACACGAAGTGGCGGACATTACTCGCCCGGGAAATAGAAATGAATAATGGACTAATTAAAAATGTCCTAACTAACGTTTGAATTAATTACATTAACCGTTAAAGAACCCCAGGTGGTCTAAATTTCCGGAGTCCCCCACTACGGCGTGCCTCATAATCAGAACTGGTTTTGGCACGTAAAACCCATAATTTTTAAAAAAATTACATTAACCAAATTTGGCATTGTTCAGAATTTTAGCCGATGAGTTTGCAAGGAATATATAATTAATTCACGTGTGATCTTTATAACAAATTCTAAGAATCCCACGTGTTTCGAGATGTGCGCCGAGAACCCTGTGGTAAGAATGCATTAGTGTGCCACTTACATTTTTAACAAATTGCCGCTTTATGCATTGAAGCACAAAAGTATAGCTGGAACGCTCATGTATTTCGTCGCACACTTTGGGAATTGATATCTAGAAACTAGTGTCGTCCTGAAAATTCATTCCAACTGGACACGGCTTGGAAACTCATCGGGTGCAATTAAAAAAAAAGATTTGCCGTAAAGTAATTATTTGAAAAGTTAATTTGTGAATTTCTGTTTATAGTCAATTGTGCATTTTGATTGTGTTATGCACCTCTTAGAGTAATCCAGCTCTATGACCAATTTTGCTATCGGCGACAGGCACTTATAAAAATTGTTTAGCCTAAAAAAATAAAGCAACGAAACGCCCGGTATAGCGAATCTCGTTAGGCAAACTGAACTCCCAAAGTTATTTTCGAGCAGTGATAGAAAAATGTCCGCTTTGAAACTTAGCGCCAGCTCTAATGGGAGAATTTTCCGAGCACTCTAGACGAATATCTAGTCTATGTAAATATGTCTACCCAGATAAGATCTTGTTCCGAATTCACGAAGCTTTTAGTTCGTAAGTTGTCTCTGCCATAGCTGGCCGCCTTTAATAATGTACTTCGCCCAAAATCACGATTGGCTAGAATTCACTCTGAAAAATAATTCCAGCGAAAGAGCTTTTTGTGAATACCGGTCCTTATTAGGCAACCTACAAACCAATTGAAGTATGTTACTTTAAGAAGGTCAGAAGGTTTTTTTTCTCACTTTATATAATTCCCGGTTTGATATTCTGCTTATGTAAGCAAGTCGAGTTCGTTTGGACGAAAGCAGCCAGATTTATCTTCAATCTATATGATCACCACGTCTCGTCGTCATCTCGTGCTCATAATTTATCCCTGCAGTCCTATAGATCTGCAGCGCTCACGAGAATGCCTTGCCATGGTGCAGAACATTGTTAATTCGTCCTGTGGCCTCACAGCACCAATTTCATCAACCCTTCCGCGCGGAGAATACGTCGCAGTTACCTGCTAACTGTTGCCCATTTTGCTGCTTGTTTATTTTTTTTGTTTATTTATTTACGTAGTTTATTATCCCACCAGGACCAAACGGCATGACGAGGGGAATTTTTTTACAGTCAGAACAAAAAACGACATATAAACAAAAGGAGAAACTAAAAATAGTACACAATTGTTGAAGTTCTTTCTTCTCAACTAGGGTGGCAATGTTTGCAGGAAGAGTAATTCCACTCTTCGGATGTTCGTAGTAAGAATGACTGGAAGAAGCATCAGTCTTAGCATGATAGAATTCAACCTTGTGACAATATTCTAGCCAAGATGATCGACAGATAATGGGGAGGGAGAATCAATTGATCGTGCAGAGAATAATGGTGAAATATCTGATGAAAAATACACAGACGGGCAACTCTACGTCGGGGTGTTAATAACGTTAGGTCGAGGCTAGATTTCGTGCTGCTTGTACTGGTAGTTCTGTGATAGGCTACAACGAGGGGAGATGCTTTGAACTATTTCTAATGAATATTTTAGGTTTCATGGCTAGGGTCCCAAATTGATGCGGCATATTCCAGTTTGGAATGGATTAGTTAATTTTTTATGTGAAATAGAGAAATGGCCCATTGAGCAAAAAAGCCGGCGTCTGTCGTCTGTATAGTAGCGCAACGGGACATAAAATCGCATTGCCGTTGGCTGCGACCCTAAAGATACAGATACCATACAGATAACATCACCAAAGAGCAAAAGGTTACAGTCGACATGATAATGGAGATTAAAATGTATGTGATGAGAATGTGAACAAAAATTGGGGTAGCTTGCACACTAGTGGCGCAAGGCTGAAGACACAGCGGTTCCTAGCTGATCATGGCTGTACAAAGTGATGCTAAGTTATACGTATTAAGGCCAAGTGATGCTAAGTTATACGAAGTGTATAAGTATTTCCTCGTGGTCCGTGGCATCGGGGAACGCCTCGCGAAGCACTTGCAATCCGAGCACACGTAGGGGAAGTCCATGGGGCGAAAGCTATGCACAGTGTACGGGCGGCGCGCAGCAGACGAAGCGCCGGGATAACGTCACGGTGCCTACGCAGTAGCGCGCAGTTGGTGGGAGCTCGGCCGAGCCGCCTCCAGAGGCGCCTCCTGCTAGGGAGCCTACATGCAACGCCGTTGCATCTAGGCTCCCTACCTGCTGCAGTCACGGACACCGCAAGCGTTCGGCACTAATGCGGGGAAATGGAGAAGCGCGGTTGGCGTCGGCAGCACCTCTGCGCGAGGCCTCGTTCGTGATGATACAATTTGTTTCTCTCTCTCTCTCTCGCTCTCATTTTCTCTTTCATTCTCCCGAGCATAGCGCGCGACACTCCGCGAGGTGGTTGCTAGGAAACGCATTGGCAGGCAGGTGTGGAGTCGCTGGTTTCCATGGCTACGGCGCGGCTGGCTTTAACAGCTTCGCGGTTAAAATGATATTAAAGGTGACGTGCAACAAAGAGCAACTGCGTACGTGTAGTTTTAACGCGATAGCATTAAGGGCCCCGTGTCGCAGAAAATCCGGCGTCGGCAACCGGCGTGCGATGCGGGTGGCGGAGAAAATCCCCAACAACCTCGACCGCGCAGGCCTTCCACGTGGTGCAAGGTGTTGGTGAACAAAAATTGAATTTCTCACAGTGAAATCCGTCAGGAAAATGGTAAAGTTCAACTTTACCATTCGGAGTCAGATTCGCCGTCGGACTGTTCACCAATCGGCGTCGGATTGTAATTTGAATGTACGAGAAAACCTAATTCTGCTATCAGGAAACTCAAACACAAACCCCTTTTCTAGCATTTCTACCAGACATACAGCCGCGCGTTGCGTTGCGAACGGGTCCCGATAACGCTATCGCGTTCTACTCTTAAAGGCGAAGCTTAAGCGTCCTCCAATTTTGTCTTCTTCTTCTTCTTTCTGGGTTTTACGTGCCAAAACCAGTTCTGATTATGAGGCACGCCGTAGTGGAGAGCTCCGGATTAATTTTGACCACCTGGGGTTCTTTAACGTGCACTACAACGCAAGCACACGGGCGTTTTTGCATTCCGCCTCCATCGAAATGCGGCCGCCGGGGCCGGGATTCGATCCCGCGACCTCCAATTTTGTCGTATTCTAGAGACCATTAAAAGCACCTCTCACATTTATGATGGTGTGAGAGGCAGGGGCCAAATATTTATTGGCTTCTAGCCTCCTGTCCGTGTGCTTCGATGTTCATCTAAGGGAAGAACACTGTGCCTTTCAGTGTTTTACAATGTCTAGCACAGTTTTCTTTTTGAATCCCACTACGCGGCCCGATGAGTGTCGGGCCCAGTGATGTCTAAACATTTGACAGTGGCAGTCAAAGACAGACAGTGGCACAACGAATAGCGCAACTTCGTAGATAATATAACGAAGACAAACACTAGAGTTTGTCAGAATATATTGTCAAACCGTTAGTAGTAAATCATGATAACAATGGCGAACACATGCCGCGACAATAGACAGGCACATGTGAAAGCTTGAACGGCTTCAGCAGCACTTAAGAAGCAAAACTGCACAGGTTCTGTTCTACTTTTTTTTCGTTCAGTAACTGCGCAGTTTCTAACTCTCTTATCAAATTTGAGGGGTCCCTTTCGAAGTGCCTTCGAATAAAGGAAGCCCTTTGTGGCGTGAGCTACACTGGCCGAGGTTGAGCAGTTTCGCGTGGCTCCTGGAGAGCCGTGCTGCGCATGCGCGAGGAGCAGTGACGTCACACGGCGCACAGCTGGCGCGCCGGGCGCTTGCCCGGCGTTTGCACTGGGCCCGGTGTTTGCGCTGGGCGTTTGATCGTTTGCGCTGGGCGTTTGCCAGTGCGGTATAGTCATGGAGAAGGAGAGCGAAATTGCTGCTCAGTGGCGCAGAAGAGCGGAGAAGCTTAACTCATCGGATCTCGAAATAGTTGCCTGGCAATTAGCAGTTGAGCGTAGGAAGGACGAACAGAAGAAGGCTAAACGTGCAGCGGAGACACCGGAGCAAAGGGAGGAACGTCTAGCAAAACGGCGTCGCCAGGAGGCTGAGCGACGTGCCCGAGCATCTGAGCAGCAGCAGCAACAAGAGACGCCGTCGATGACGTCAAGGCTTACCGATTGACTGACTATACGGTGAAACTTAGCGAAAGCGCCAGTGCGACTCGGACCTTCGAGACGGACTTCGTATACAATCCGTTTGGATATGCGTGCGACGTGTGTGAAAGACTGTGGCACATGAAATACTTGACGCCGGTGAGTAGTGCCATGCGTGAAACGTTGAGTTTAGCGGCGCCGCCTGAGTGGGGTGAAACCGTGGAGCGGGTTTGTACAACGTGCAAGAATTTTCTCGTTAAGCAGAAGATTCCACTCTGTAGCGTTATCAATTGGTATCGTTACCCGCCCCTTCCACCAGGTCTACCGGTTCTGAACGATGTGGCCGAACGCTACGTATATCGTGGCATAGCCGAGCTAAGCCACTGCTAATTTTTTCCTCTAATTTCTTGGCGGTGCAACACGAGAAGTATGTATACAGGGGGGCGTAAGCACCCCCTCTGTTTTTGATGTGCGCTTTCGGCATTAGAAACAGTGCGACAGTGGTGCCTTTATTAAATCTTACGCGTCACACGCAGAGTTGATCGAACATGTTATGTATACTGTCAGGAACAGCAGAACGATGTATGTTTTGTCAAATGGCCTCTGCAAATAAGTGACTAAATTATGGCACGCGCTTGTCTAGCCGACAAATTATTTTTTTTTTTTGTGACACTCGAATCGAGCTTCAGCTGTCATATTTATGGTTTATATCATTGAAATCTCGTTATACACGTTCCCTGACATCTTGGGCCTTCTAGATAAAATAAAAAAAGGGGTGGTTAAGTTCCAAAAAGTGAGGTATGTGTCGTTGGCGCAGGGTGTCGTTGGGGCGAGCGGAATTTCGAGGTACCGTCCAATTTCTCAAGCCTTTTATATCGGGGGTGAGAAACTGGCTGCGGAATTGAGGCACTCCCGCAACAGGTGGTGAATAGTCGGGCTGGCGCTCGTGTTGCAGGTCATCCTTCTCAATCTCGTTCTCAATCTCATTCTCGTGTGAAGGGCAGTTTTTTTGCTAAGGCTGCCGTTTATACTGGAGATCAGCTGGTTGAAATGACAGATGACAGGGGCACAGACAAAAAGTCACAAATTCGGCTTGACTAAAAGTTTTTGTCCCGTATTGTTTTTTTGGCAACACGTAACAATGCGCACATAAATGCAACACAGGGGCACATGTATTGATAAACCAATGTTAATATAAGCTATGGGGGGGGGGGGGGGGTAAAATTGGGTGACTTATACAAAGTTAAAAGTAACAAAGTTAAAAGTAAAAACACGGCAGCAAAAAAACTGACATGAATGTAGAAATTGCACGTGTCATGCAAGTTACAGAAAAAACGGAAAAGTAGTTCACGCGCTTGTTCTTCATTTTCCGAATCCATTGTCTGACCCACTGGGTCTGCTCTATATTTAAACAAGAGCTTTTTTCAGTCTATGCGCCACCATCAAAGTGTTAGATTCCTCCGTAGTGTTCTCAAGGTTACCACCAGTTTAACCTTCATTGCGGCTTTACTGTGCGAGCAATTTGTGTGCATGCTCATGACAGGAAGCTTGGGATAGCAGAAGAAAAATGGTCTAATTTTGGACGTACATATGAAAGGAGACTGCGTGCGCCACTGAAAGTTTAAATGTTCCGAGCGATGTCACCGAGATCGCACGTCGCTCAAGTACTCGCCAAACACAATGGAGGAGTGATAAGCGCCTGTTTTATCGCGCTCGTCTCGAGTGATACAGGTATACCCATCCTACGGTGCTGATAAGCGCAGGGGTGTACTACGAACATGTAGGTTCGTGCGAAACTATCGTGGCAATTTCCCTCAGAAAAACTCCACCCCTAAAGAACTATGTGTCACTGCTCCTGACAAACAAGAATCTCCGCTGAACAACGTTTAACATGGAATGGTGGAAGTAAGTTAGCCTTTGCTGTTTTTTTTTGTTTGGGTAAATTTAAAGCAATTACTGTCCTTGAGCAGTGTGGTCTGTAGGATTTCGTGCACCAAATGGTAGCTTCTTGCAAGCTCAGCTTGGTGTTTTCTTTTTCAGTGGTTTCTTCTTTTTTCCGATTATGCCATGTACTATAAACTTTTTTTTTATTATTTGCATTTTTGATCTCGCACATGCGCGTTACTATAGTGCTGGTAGCTCAGGTAATGTTGCGGATTAGTTATTTATTCTTGCGTACTACTGTATATATATCAAATTAAATCAACTTTGTCATTTCCTTCATTAAAAAGGAAGGAGCAAATGTATGGCGTGACAGGAGCGGACCAATGCTTTTACGCGCCTTGAATGACACTGGTCACAGGCAGTTTCCAGGTGTTCTTCCTTTTTCTTTACAGCAGAATTCTTAAAAATCGCCGGTGGCGTATAGCACAAATATAATTCAGCTTGATTTCTCGAAGAGGCGGACATTACTTGACGAAGAAATCAAAATGCATAATGGTCTAATTACCGAAACCTTACTAACCAACGTTTTAACTAATTTCTTTAGGGCACATACCGCAATTCTACGATTTCCCACTCGGAATAAATTTTGAAACAAGCACCAGTTTCAGATAAGCGCTGTAAAACACTGCGGTGAAACTGCAATGTTCTTAATTGCACTTACTTTAAGAAAACTTTTCCTTTTTATCCATTCAAGCTCTAAAATAAATCGGACAGCAATGCATTTTGTCGCACATTTTAGCAGGGCTTATCTCGGAACTGGTGTCACCCTCAGAATTCGTTCCAAGTGGATATGGTTTGTAATATCTCACTAGCCTAAGTTCGTAAATAGTAATGTGCTATAAATTAATTTCTACAGTTCATTCGCAAAATATTGTTAATCAGTTGATTATGCTTATTGAGTTGTACAAATAATAAAAATCTGTATTATCTCTAAAGATAGCCATATATTCGATCAATATTTTAAAGCAGAATGGCACCTTGAGTTACCTAAGCATCATGGGCTCTTATTATTTGAGTTGTGCTTACTTAGAGTGCTAACCTAAAGTAGGGATACTGCAACTACTTAGTCAATATTTTCGCGCTGTGGAGATAAGAATGTCTGTTATGAGCTTTGTAAAGTACGACAACCACGTTTTCCGGTGGACCAGGCTTCAAGTACGGTGAAGTTACGCTAGAAAAGCCCGTGCTGATACGCTGGGTCTGTCGGATACAATAAACTAACGAAGCACTTACATCCAGTGGTGTTTATACCACTGGATGTAAGATAAGTTATTAATCAGTATCGGTAGCATCCATCATGTTGGGTGGTCCGAATCTATGAGTCCATGCACATAGCATAAGCATGCAGGCCAGTTCGTGAAATGTCGTATCTGACACCGAGTTGAATGAACCAAAATGATCCCAGTTCAGTTACCTCAGGGCAATGGACTGCCCTACTGATTTCAGTCTATGAAAAAGAGTTTGCTTATGCTATTGTACTAGTGTTTTTTTTTTCAATTGTGTCTACCATTAATGTGCAACCTAATGGTCAATGTGTAAGGTATTTATCTAACCGTTTATCTTTTGTTGTATTAGTGGATATTTTTTTTATCCGTTGCTCATCTATTCGATATTGCTGCGCCTTTCTTTCTTTCTTTCTTTCTTTCTTTCTTTCTTTCTTTCTTTCTTTCTTTCTTTCTTTCTTTCTTTCTTTCTTTCTTTCTTTCTTTCTTTCTTTCTTTCTTTCTTTCTTTCTTTCTTTCTTTCTTTCTTTCTTTCTTTCTTTCTTCGCTATAAAGTTTAATACCGTTAGTGCTGTTACGGAGGTTGAAACTTGTTTCATTCGAGATCTGGCGAACGTCCAGATAACTCTTTGTTTGATTTTCATTGTACAATGTTGCCGACTGCAGCCATGAACTGTAGGAGTCGACGGGCTCGTGACATATTCGTCATGAGCCCAACCTCGGCCTTTGCTCCTCGGCCTTCCCCATGGGAGCATGCGAAATGAAGTCGATTCAAACGTCATAGGATTTCGGGTGCTCTAACCACATCGAATAGAAGCGTTACAATATATACGTTGTCAAATGGTTGACAATGGAGGCTCACTTCAGGGACAAGGCTTTTGTAGTTACATACAGCCGTGTTTTAGAGTTACAGCCGAGCCGAGTTACATACAGCCTGCAGTCGAGGACGGCAGAAAACTAGGGCGGGGGGGGGGGGGGGGTGATGAGGTTAGGAAATTTGCAGGCGCAAGTTGGAATCAGCTAGCGCAAGACAGGGATAATTGGAGATCGCAGGGAGAGGCGTTCGTCCTGCAGTGGACATAAATATAGGCTGCCGCTGATGATGATGGCAGCCGTCTTTTCAACTGCGTTGCCTGGAGTGTCATTAACAGTCGACACTATCAGCAAGTATTACCGCTAAATCATACATGTTAAGGATGATGGCAGAACAAGTCAGAGCTGAGTCTCCGCAGTCAGCTGCCATTTCTTCCTGCTATAACGCTGTAAGCAAAACAAATATACAGCCTTTGCGGCTTATGTAGGGCTCGGGTGATAATCCTCATCAATGTAACGCACGCTTCCTTTATTTTCCACTCGAAATTCACTATGGCCAGGAACGCTGTATAACGCTGATGTGCGCATAGTCGTTTGTAACTTGAAAGTACCGAGATCGCAGTGGTGAAGAAAGGAAATGTACTCAAAAGTAGATCATAGATATCATTAGGTGACGTGAAAAGCTAAAAATAATAATTTGGAGGCGTTATGTACCGAAACCACGGTTATAGATGAACACAATAGGGGAGGGGGAGACTCCGAATCAGTTATGACGACCATCGAAATGCGGCCTTCGGGGCCGGGATCGAACTCACGACCTCAAGCTTAGCAGCACAGCACCATAGCCTATAAGCTACGGCGGCGGGCCATGAAAAGCTGCAAAGGGTTGACAGTTGACGGTTGACAGTTGACAAGAACTTTATTGAAATGTCCTGAGGAAAAGAAAAAAAAATCAAGTTGGTGGGTCCGCCCATGACGGAACCGGGTGGTGGTGGCTCTCGGCGACGTCGCGGGCCCTCTGAACGGCCTGTCGTTGACGCGTAAAGTCTGTGCTTTGCAGTAGGGTGTCCCACTTGGACCTGTCGTGAAGATCAGAGCCCGCGTTGAACGGGCACAGCCAGTGCATGTGATCGAAAGAGCAGTACTTCTGCCCACATTTGGAGCACGATTGCGGGAAGTTGGAATCTATCCGATTGAGCACTCTGGGGGTGAGGTACGATCTTGTCTGTAAGAGCCTAAACGTGACAGACTGAGCCCTGTTTAATTTTGGGTTAGGGGGAGGGAATTTCCTCCTGCTCAGTATGTAGTGACATGTGATCTCGTTAAAAGTCGTAAGAGGGTATTTAGGAGAGCAATCCTGCAATTTTTTTTTCTTAGAGTGCATGAACTAACTTGAAAAGAGCAACCACTGCATGTTTCTCCGGGACGTAGCCTGCAAGGCTACGTCTGTGCGTTAATGCATCTGTGCGTTAATGATTAATTGAAGATATTTTCCTAGACCGCGCGAGAGCACTTTACGGCTACATCGCTCACCAACTCCTAAAAATTTCCAACGCTATACTAGCGTCATCGCTGGCGCACATTGTATTTAATGAACAAGGAATATTTAAAGAAGATATGTCTAAAAACAGCTATATTCCAACCTTCCACCACCTCTTCTTTTACCGTTTTCTGCTGGAACGTTCCAGTATGTAGTCCAATGATTTAACGTTCCAACAGTATTTCCTTCCTTAAACTGGTTCCTTAAAACAGTCCAGCCCGTGCTCTTCGAGCTGTTTAGTTTTACTGCTGCATTATGTCCACTTTCATGCTCGGTCTTCCTTGGCACAGCTACGGTTTATGTCAGTGCCTTCCGTGCGTTTCATACTAACCATCTGCAGTAGAACTTATGTCACAGTGGCGGACATTAGATTTGTCGTGCTGTATTTAGCTTCGTGCGCTGAGATCCGTCGCGGTGGCTTAATGGATATGTCGTTACGATGCTGAGCTCGAGGTTGCGGGTTTGAACCCGACTGTTACGGCCGCATTTCCGTGCCTGGGGTGAAATGCAAAAATGCTTCTGTACTTAGAACCCAGGTGGTAAAAATTAATCCGGAGTTCCCCACTATACGACGTGCTTCTGAGATCGTGATCTTGCCTCGTAAGACCCCAAAATATAATTTAAAATTGAACTGTTTTTATACCGCTAGATGTCCTAAAAGCGCTCGTCGTACACGTGAAGTCCTTGTTCACTTACCTTTGAGTGTGAAGTAAAACAGTTCTGCGCTTCATTTGCATGGTCCAGCATAGTTACGACGGTGCTGGGCATCGTCGGCTCGTCGATGGCGATAAGGGATTGGTCCGTGTGTGAGGATCCGACGTACTCGTGCGGTAAGTGCGGAAGCCGTTTTCCCGGATTTTCGTTTCCGTTACTGGGCACACACTTCGCAGTTATTGGTAGATGCATTGCTTACTGGTATTAATGTCATTAGAATTAGGTGCATTTCTGTCGGTAGCGCTGCAAGGAAGGGGCTTGCGTTGGAAAGCAGTCGAGCAGGCGTTTAATGACGAGAATTAGAAGAGAGGAGACATTACATCAGACTGAAAATGCGTGATCCACAAAACAATTTATACGCGAAAGGAGGTAACGCATCTGTACATAGATGTATATATGGATGAGTGACTGACCGTCCGAAGATTAAATGTCTGAAGGATATTGCTCGGTCACAGTGGATCGAGAACGAATTGTATAAGACGGTAGCTTTGTGGCTGCATTTAACTGCAAGATGAGACAATAACGGGTGTTGCAAACAGACTGAGTAGTTGTTTTTGTTGTTATCCTCACGACTTAGTAAAGCTTCAGCGATTAATTGCCGCTTCTTTTATTTATTCGTCCTTCAATCCCGTGCTCCTGTTCGAACCTACCTTTCCTCGTCCTCGTCTTTGTTAAAGCTGTTTCTTTTTTTTTTTCAAGTGTGTTCGTCTGTCACAGTACATGGGGTTACTCTCGCCAATCTGCCGTGAAATATACAGTGCGATGGACCATTTATTTGTAACGCTGGACAGCCGAGAGACGGGCAATAGCACAGTCAGCGCCAACAGCTCGAGAACTACCCCCGCGCACCGGCGACAAGACGATGACAGAGCATGTGACATGCATGTTCGGCTGTTTCACTACCATAGCTTTGTCCGGCACTGCATAATGGAGATATTTAGGAAATACAATAAGTGCAACGCCAGTACATTTGCCCGCAAGTACGCGGACAAACATCTTGGAACTAGTGCTTGTCTCGGAACACCTGCTAAGTGGACAGGCCTTGAAGCACTAAGTGGCTAGAATTTTATAGCTGCATCAGTGTTTCCCAAGATGATTAAGTAAAACATAATTAGTTAATCCAGGAAATTAAGTCGCTAATGAGTGGTTGTAACGTGGTTTACAATATATCTGCCGGCGCGAATGATGTGTCGCCACAAAAGTGAATTCTTGGCGTCCGACTTCATCGTTTTAGAGCGCTGCTCTTAGGCGCGCCCGTTCCTGGGGCGAGCCTCGGCGTGCCTTGTTGTACCTCGTAACCGAGCGAACGCTGAGCGCAGCGTGAGATGAAAAAAGCGGCGAGAGCGAAGTGGTGCGAGGAGGAAAGCGGAGAGGAGAGTGCGGCGACGTGGCTACGAGATGGCGCCAGAGTAGCGCGCTTTGTGCACAAGCACGCTCGGCAAAAATGCGCGACACTGCTCGTCTGGAAATTCTGTCGGTGGCGGCTACTGCGAACCGCGCGTCAGCCACGCGCTGGCCCCAAGCGCTGGCTCTCGCGATCTCCAGATTAGCAAGGCAGCCGCGCCACATCTCGCTCCGTTTTGAACAGGAAGCTTTAGCCTGGGGCCAACTCTGATGGCGCCTATTCAAACACATGTAAAACGTAGAAACGCTTTTATGAAACAACCCTTGGGAGCATTTGAAGGAAATTTGTTGCGTTTGGGAGATCAAGTTAAATTCGAGCGAAGTTTGGAGAGAGATAGGAGTGACTTTATTTGCACCCGTCAAATAGATGGCGGGGTAGAGGTTTCAGCCTAAACCCACACTCATCCTCCCTAAACGTCGTAGGAAGATTTTTTATTTGGGGCCCGAAATTTTTTAGAAAGATTGCCCCAAATAGGTATGTTAAAAAATAGAAGCCCAGTGTTTACAAACTGCGTAACTCTGTTTCAAAATCAGATACTCTTCTGTAAACTTCATTTGTTAGCACATTTAATATCTGAATTTACAGTTTACGTCAATTTGTTACCATGTTTAGCGGCGTTTTGAAAGAGCTCTACTAATATTGATATATTTCATAGAGGTGTATAAAAATTAAATTTGTCCGCTTCAGATTTATTATTAGGTGCAGTTTGCGGAAATGTGATATCATTTCTTGTTGCTGAGTTACAGGGTTATAAAGATAATAGTTTCCTTTTTTGAAATATTGTGATTTTCAACAATAAAAAAAAACGTTGGCGGCGTAAATCAAAATTCTGTTTCCAACGGTGTAGTGATTGCTGCGAAAAAACGATTTCTGTTTTTCCATGTATTTAGATAGGAGTCCACGAGCTAAAGCTTCCCAGCCTTAGCCTATTTCAAAACGCAGTGTACTTTATGCTTACCGATAAAAAATCAACTAGGCTCGAGCGGACCCTGTCAAAATCCATGACATCGCAGCGAGCCGGCGCGGGAATTTCAATGAAACGGCGGCAACCATTAATTGTTTCTCGGTAAAGAAGGACTGCAGTTCGTTATAAAAAAATACCCAAAGACGTAACCTATAGCGAGCTGCGAGACGCCAATACCACTCTAATACGGGAAGACACTTCGTAAACTGTGGCGTGACAATGAGGCGACCATTTTCTCCACTAATAATCAGCATTCGCCCGCTAAGTGAATAAATAAATGTAAGAGTTTTAGAAGGCTGTATATTTTACGGATATAAAATCGATAAAGTAATTTTTAGTGTCCCTGAAACAAGCGCTTTTCACTGTCAGCGGACATTAAGGCGCCATCTTGTACGCTTTCCAAAATGGAACGGAGGCGGTCCGTTCCATCGAGCCGCACACGATTGGTCAATTTGAACCGTGACGATCAAATTGACCAATCGCGTGCGGCTCGATTGAACGGACCGCCTCCGTTCTATGTTGGAACGCGTACAAGATCGCAACCTAATTTACGAGTGTGTTTACCCTGACTGGCCCTTTGTTATTTCTCTTACCTTTTCCCATCTTTCGTTTTCCCCTTATCCGAGGTAATCGGGCACCGCCTTGGTTAACCTCCCTGCCTTTCCTTCTTCGTTTGTCTCTCTTTTCGCTGCCATGCCGTCGGTATCGGTCCGCCGTCGTCATTCCTTCGTCGTCATGAATGGGATTCGCATTTTCGAGAGCGACAGGTTTTCATTGAGTGATCCGTTTCCGCATAAAAATGCATCCATCTTGGTCGTGTGCCCTCTATACTTACAAATGGTCGCTAAACAAAAACAGCATTCCTAGAAAAAAAGAATTCCTTGTTTAAACTGATTCCCACAGCGCCCGGGTACCACATAAATTTATAGTCTAACCACTCTTCGTAGAACAACCAGAGCCGCGACCGTGTGACTCGAAGCACTATGCTCGGCTCTGGCTAGGCGGTGGGTCTCAATTCTAGAGCTAGATTAGGTGTAGCGGGTGTGTGATACCAGCGCACCCACAAAGCCGTGGCCTGAATTTGAATCCGCTACCCGGTGGAATGACGGTGTGCGTCCTCGGCCTCATGAGTGACCGAGATCCAGGTGATCTGTCGCTGGCCAGATGTGCTTGTTCAAAACACGAGTGCGGCTTGGCTGCAACCTAGCCCAGCTGATCGACTGACAGTTGAGTGTCCGGCACGGTGATGCGACGGATTAAGGTTGATGTCCCACTGTCATTTTTTTATAGCGACAACTTTTCTTTTAATAGGTTTCGTTCCGGAGTTAAACGCCCAGCATCCGTTTCTATTCGCGCACAAATAATGTTTTAGAGAGCAGCTCTTAGGCTCCCGTTTCTGCTGTGAGTGCGTCAGCGTTGTACCTCGTAACCGAGCGAACGAGCACAAAGAAGGGTGAAAGCGAACGTGGAGCGCAGAAGGAGATGAAAGACGGCGATAGCGAAGACAACGTGATGAGGAAAGTGGAGGATTAGAGCATGGCGAATGCGTGAGAAGAAAAGCGTGGTGCCGCGCAAGACGGACTTTGCGGCGATAATGCCCACGAGATAGCGCTAGAGTAGCACACGTCGTTTGTATGGAAACAAAGCGCTGCATGAGCGGAGGTCTGTCTTCGGCTGCGGCTGTGAATTGCGCCCACGCGTCACCCACGCGTCGCCTCTCGCGGTCTCCCGATTAGCGCGGAGGTTGCGCCACTACTTCGCTCCGTTTGCAACGTGCCGCACGAGATAGATTGTCCGCGCCAGCCAATACATCGCGAACTGAAAACACGTATAGCAGCGGTGCTCAAATTTTGCGTTAGGGAGTATCGTAATCGGCGGTGAATTTTTTTATAGGATTTCATAAAGTCTGCTTTGAAACGCATGTCATATTCTAGAATATCCGGTATTTTACCACAGGTCCACTTCCGCCCATAATACCGGAGAGCTACATCATGAAGTACGAGTGGATCGACCTGGTGCGCAATCAGACAGGGTGGGTGGAGGAGTACTTCGACAGAGAGAAGCTGCGTGCCAAGATCTCGGTCGTTATACGCGGCGAGAAAGTCGTCAGCATATACGACTACTTCAGCGAGACGGTGGCCACGTACAGCTCTGACAGACCCGGAGGTAAGGCGATGCTCGGCAGCCATATGTGTAACCAGCAGAAGATCAAAGATTTGTAACATGTAAAAATACATGAATGATGGATTATGCTAAATCATCTTAACATTATTGATCACCAATGCGCTCAAAGACGCAAGTTATCTATAGAAGAGGTAGCAGTTCTTTACAGAGATTGTTATAGAAATTATGTCGTAGTTTTTTTTTAGTTTTTGTTGATATTGGGGGAAATTTTTGTCGAGAAGCAATTAGATTTCCGGTATGGTTTTAGTGAGGGAGAAATGTAATTCGGCGGCAAAGTATATGGTGTTATGTGTCGACGTTTAAGTTTCGGCGTTCTCAGCTGACGTTTATTTCAGTTTAACATCTCCGCCACCTCTCTATGAACCATGACTTTCGAAAGTTACTTCGAAGTTACTCGAATTCGAAGTTCCCACGATAGCGCATGCGATGACGTAAATCACTGCGTTTGAGCAATTCGCGAATTTAACCAGAGCCGTTGAGCAACACCGACAGATCTGGAGCACGATCGAGCCATCGAACTTCCAGTTCCCCTCACCCGGGAACGCTTACGACCGCATAACAGCTCAAACACCGCTTGAGCGGGTGGAACTTTCTGGTTGGTTATTGCAACGATCCACTGAGTACTGCGGCTAGAAACTCAACAAGGGATCATTAGAATGTCAGAATGACTCTGGGAAAACGAGTTTAGGCTCTTCTGTATTCAAATGTATGCATCACCATGTGCGTAAATCACTCTTAGCACAAAATCTGGTAAATACAGTAGGCACCTATATAAGTCAAATTTTGCACACGTAACGATCTCACGTGTCTGTGAAATTAATTAAAAAAAAAACAAGTGGCCATGAAGAATAGTGTGATTGTGAGCGTAGTGTGCAGCTGGTATGTAGGATAAATTTCGACTGCATTTAAGTTTTCATATCTTCAATTAGAAATTTACGGAAAATTGCGTTGAACATCTGAATAGTGCTTTCGGAGCAGCTGGAGCCGGGGTTTCTTCATGTCTACATTTCTTTCGTTTGTTACGGACAACGACGAGGTATTCGTGTTAGCGAAGTTCGAATAATGTTTTCTTCAGTATGGCGCACCATTCCTCAGTGCTACGTTCAACCTGCGAGGGATATTTCAGTGCGCAGAAAATAAACTAAGATTTCGGGAGACATCTATTTTACGCTTTCTAAATAAGGTCTGATAAGTTTGTCGGGAAAGAAAGGAAACGATAGTCCAAATAGACAGCTTGATGAGGAATTGACGCCTGTTTTTCTTTCAAGTGTCAGATGACCGCAATTTTACAGTGAAGCTGTATGTGGCTAGCCAATTCGTCCGTCTGTCACCTGCAGGTCTAAAACTATTATCATCAGCAATGGCTCGAGCGTCATAGTCTTCTTCCACAGCTGGCTTGTTGGCGAACGCGCTCGTGCCATTTCTTACCGCGTTCGTCGCCGTCTTCTTCAACAGCTGGCTCTGTTACCGCTCATCATTCCAGCGTAGAATTTACCTTCTCTTCTCTCGTCGTAATCGGGAGGCAGCGTTTACGGGAGCATGAGCCATTGCTTAAGGGGATAGTGAGCCATTCATTATTTTACGTGACGGACAGATTTAATTTTGAAGCGATTTAATTTTGAGGAATCGCAAGCGGCAATGCAACAACGGTGGACTGCGGGCATACCATCAGTGACGTCGTTCTCTCCGTCGCAGCCGAACGTGTGTGTAATCTCATTAAGAAACACGAAGACGTAACTAATAATTGAGAAAGACTTTAATGAACCATCGGGATTAACCCAGGAGTAAACACCGGGGTCGCACGCTTCAGCTTGGCTGGTTAACCATCTGTAGGGAGTGCATGGGTGGTGATTTTTTACAATTATTTTTGACGAAAAATGCGTTAAATTAATCCAAGCCATGCTATAGGTGGCGCTTAATGTGCTTCTTACGTAGCCGAATTTTTAGGTAGCTACTGCTGTTAGCAACACAACTTATGTGGCGTTTTCTGTGCAACTGTGTGTAACACTGGAAGACCGTAACTGAATCTGAGCTTGATCGCGTATGACGTCCTCCTCTAACTAGGGTATCACTTTTTCACAGAGTTCGTACTCGAGTGGCTATGCATCAGCGCTATCGGCTTCTTGCTTTTGCTATACATCTCGATCGCAAAGTGGTCGCTGCGTCAGATTACGAAATTTATAGACTTTAGCTCTGCAGCAAAGCGCCATAGTTACTGAGCTACCGCGGCGTATGTTTAATTATTAGCTTTATTCACAGATTTAATGAACATGTTCGTAGAACACGTTCACGAAATGTTCACGTAGAACACGAACGCATTGTACACAAATCATTTCCTTCAACATTTTAATCTAACTTTCCTGTTTCTTTATTTCACCCTTACCACTTCGAGTATCAGGTCGGAGGCACGTCAATCAGGCCGACCTCTGCAGCTTTCCATCGTTAAACTCTCGTTCTCGGTGGTGAGACACGGAAAGCTGACAAAGTTTGACACCGATCTTAGTGCAACGACATGTTGCTAGGAAAGGAAACATGATGGCGTTGATGCAATTGAATTAGCATAAGAGCGTATAACTCGAATAACAGCCACCTCGATACATCGCAGCCAAGCCATCGCTTGACCCGGAGAGCCAAGAAACGTGCGAGATTGTCGAGATGTCCACGTATCGTGGCACCCAGCTTCCGTTCGGCTACAAGTATCGCGGCGAACGACCGCGCCAATCCCGCATGGACAGCTCGAACGAGGCCCTGCGCTTTGGGGGGCCTTACCGTGTCCACTTCGTGCGTCCTGCCATGGCCGAGGAGACGCGCCACCTGCCGGCCAACCTGTTCGAAAGCTGTGCCTACGACAAGGACGAAGACGCCACTTACCGCATGCGATACTACTGGTCGGCCAGTGAGTGTTCCTTGTCGTTGCTTTACGTTGGCCTTTGCGATCTGTCACCTTGTTATTTCTTTCGTCTTTACTTCCCTTCTTATCATGCACTACCACTTCTGTCCCTTCCTTCCTAAATACTAGGCAGGCGTTGTGCCCCTCTCGGTGGCAGTTGCCAGCCTGCTCCCTTATTTTTCTCTCTGTTCATAGTATTAACCTTTCTTCCGAACAGCTTGAAATAAATACCAAATGGCAGCACCAAATCAGTTTATACCGGGGAGGCATTCTTTCAGCACTCTGTTGGCATTTATCTGGCGGGAAAACGTTGGCTGCTGGCGACGAAAGTGAAGGTCACAGATTATTATCTTGTAGCTTGCGCACAAGATGTAGCGCCAGCATGTCAGTGCTACGTGACGGATTTCAAAAGTATTGAGCCTCCTTATGCCGTTTAAATGTAGAGACGCGATATCGTGCCAAGTGTGGCATGAGGGGAGATGGCATCGCCGCGAGGCCACGTCACCCTCGCTGTCACTCTCGGAGCCTGTGTTGTCCGCGCGTTCCTTGTATGCGCGAGCTCTCGCCTGCGTACTAACTGCACCTCGGTAAGGCCAAAACAAAACGCGCCAAGCGTATCAATGCGCTCGCTTGCCAGCAAGGAGTTCATAACTCGAAGGATTGCTCAGTGGCGTTCAAACAGACATTAGTGCTTTCGCATTCACAACTCATAAGAAGTGCCAGCAGCCATTGAAGTGCTTAAGCGACGTAAGCCTTTTTTAAGTTTTCATTTCTTGTTTGCGTGTTCATTTCGCTTGATCACTGACTAGCAGGACGACCGAACTGTACTTGCCGCACATTTACACATGCATTGAATTTGTATAGGTCATTCACTTCAATAAAAATATTGCAATAATCTGATGACTCCAGTTGCACTCATTCATGAAAGTTTTTTTTTTAAATTTCTGTAAACACGTGGTCAGTGAAATTTGCCTTAACACCGCGTTTGCTCTGATATTCTACTTTTGTTTATCATGTTGTAACATTATGTTAGGGCTAATTATGACGGCGTTTGCATACTTCACACCACTGAAACCGATTTAGTTATACGATAATATTCTCACCGCAGACAGACGAGTGAATGGGTTTAAATTGAGTCTCTCAACATGTGTTTCCTACCCTGGTACCAAATAACCGGGTCGTTAGCTGACAGGAAGCAGCAGCCAGTTGTGTCCTTACAAAAATAGGTTCAACTTCTATTATCTTAAAAGAAAGGAATGCATGGCGTCCATTTCTATGTTTGCCAAAAGCAGCAGCTTTTTAACGGCGAGATAAGCAATGACAGAGGGCGTGACATCTGCGACTTCCGACATGAGATGTCATGAAGTCCCGAGAACTTCTGAAGGATGTTCCACGGCGTGCTTAGCGTTGCGTCTTCACCGCCTATGGTCGTGTTAATGTATTAATATTATTTCTTCATTCTCTATTTTTGTTTCAGACGCGTCATTTTTCTTCCCAAACGGAGAAGTGGATGTTCCTATCCGTATCGAGCAGAAAGGGAGCTTCCCGAATTCTGACGAGGACGAGCAAGTCATGCCATGGAACACGATTCGGAATGTCGCTTGGTACCAGTCAAACCCGGATTTTTCGGACGAGGATTTTGAAGTAAGGTGTTGTACTCGGACAATAATGGCGCCAATCCAAATCCCTTCCAGATCTGTCAAGGAAAACCAGGAAGCCTATAGGCGACTGTTGTTTACGTATTGCGCCTGCCTTCGTCGCCACTCCTCTGTCAATCACGAGTAGCTTTGCGAGAGGCCCATTTCGAAACGTAACCATGCATGTTCGCACCGCGGAACAAAGTAGAACAAAGAAAAGAACGACAGGCAGGGCCCCTGCTTTTCGCGCCGCCCAAACTGAGATTCACAGATGAGCTGAGGTGGAACGGGAAGGTGAACATTGCACTCCTTATACCTCTTTCCGTATTAAATGTTCGAAAATTTATTCGAGAATATATATTCCCTGAAAACCACCGCACTCGTTATAAAGTGTTCCTCAGTATTTAAGAAATGTATTTCAGGGCCCCTTTGAACACCGACTGTCACGAAATAAGAGTGATGGCCGTTGGAAGTGTATTGTGAAGTATACTTAAATTTTTACACAACACTGATGCGGCAGTCATGTTGCATCTCAGCATTGTTTCCCAGTAAAGTTTCGATGCGCATTGTTTGATCAAAATAAACAAACATCACTTAAACACTGTTCATTGTATGGCCCGACGCAGCGCGTTAATTCGCCAGTCATCTTTAGAGTGGTGTCCAGATTATCGCTCCTGATAGTAGTTTGTAGACTACAGTTAATGTCCTAGCCTCCTTTAAATAGGCGAGCAGAAGGTTAGGCTTCCCTTTATAAAAACCTAAGTCTAGAGGTACAAAAAAAAAAAAAAAAACGTCACAGGCCTGCGCGGCACACGCAGCACAGTCACAGTGTAAGCTGATGGAGCGGCTCAAGAGTAGCTCGTATTTGGGCACCACGCACAACAGGGTCATCGCGGCAGTCTGTTCGCCTCGTTTTGATGAGAACGATCGGAACTGTCCGCCCAGCGTCGACGGTGAGGTGCGGCTTGTAATGCTCTCTGCACAGCAGTCTGCTGAGCCTGATCAAGCCTTAGAACTGCAACTTACATGTCGGGCGCGCCGCCTTTGCAGGGACCTTAACTAGATGGCGCCACAATACTGGCGGAGGCTTGGCATCTCGGGAGCGTGCTGATTGCGCGCCTCGTCTGAATCGCATATCGTCGTCTGCGCCTGCGGACGCTGCGTTTGCAGGTATCTTACCTAGATGGCACCACCATACTGATGGAGGCTCGAGTTGTCTCCCCCTGCGTGCTTGCCTTATATATGGGTATTTTCCGCGCCCCGATAGCAAGCGCTTGCGTGGCTCTGTGGTAGAGTATTCGACTCCCACGCAGTGGGCGCGGGATCGATCCCGGCGGGAATCGGGTACTTTTTTCGTGTTTCTGGCGATAGCGGTTACGCGGCCGCCGGCGGCGGCATCATCGCGATTCGGAACGGCTATTGGAATAAGCTCATAACAGCTTACGCTGTAAAACGGGAGTCCTCACAAACTGCTTGTGAAGAACTGCTTGTCAGATGGTGGGTTAATATTGTTACGTAAAACGACACAAGGCGGGACTATTTACACTGTATTTACACTACACAGACACAGTAGCCAAGATGGTGGACAGCCACCGACAATATTTCATATTCGCGGTGTCTAACCGTAGGTGCCTCGGCAAATGTACTGCAAGAACAACGCCAACGACCGGGAGATGCCACAACCACCGGACACGTTCAGCTTTCGAGTCGAAGAGGTCTCCTTTACCCTCGATGACACCGGGTCCAATGTCGGAGAATTCACGTCGACGTCATTCAAAGAGGTACGACATGGCCCCGACACCGTAGCGTGGCGTTGAATACTTCTCTTCAGGCGTACAGCTTGCAGGAGGCTGAAGAAATGACTAGCACGTTTTGCTATCCCGTGGAAAAGCTAGTGTCCTCGCATTTTAAAAGATAAACCTAGTGAATTTGCTCTCACTATACTTGAGCTGAATTCAGAAATATTGCATTCACTTTAAGCTCTTCGTCAATAGCGGTGACTTCGTTGTTATATACGCTTATATGACATGCTGTGGTTTACAAGGCAAAGTGATTTTCTGACGGAGATATAGTGATTTATTATGATTCCAATTTCGTATTATCACCGAGCGTTGGTTTATTTGTCCACTCGCAGATCTGGTACGACGCAATGAGGCACCTGGCCAGGGTGGACATAATGCCATCCGAGGAAGAGAAGCGCTGGCCGCTTATAAACGAAACGGGCGGCTTGGATACCATGCTTTCGATCGTCCTTGACTATGGAGCAGGTAAACCTTTCAACGTACGCTCGTTTCTGTAGCTTGCAACACTGCTGCTACGAGGAAGTTACGGGAAGTTACACGCTCATTAAGTAGGCCACTGAAGTGATCTCAGCAATAGTTGAAGCTGCGGACTGTGTAAGGAAATTAACACTCTGCTGATCATGGACACAGTATTACCATTATCTTTTTTTGACGTCATTAATCAAGTGCAGGAAGAAAACAATATAAAACAAATCGTAGCCTCTTCGTATCGAATGCGCTTGGCGGCTCCCACTTTTGACGTTCAAGTGGCCGATAGTAATTATTGACACTCATTTTTTTAGTTGTTTGATATGATGTCTTTATCGGCCTTGATAAAGTCATTCGCACACCGTAGCTATGTATGGCTATGGATAGCCAGCGTGTGGAAAGAGAGCTGACAAGATATCAGAACCTCTTTATTACAATTATAATTATCAGCCGTGTCACTTAGGCACTCGTGACTTCAGGATGTTGAAAGTTTGCCAGGTGGCTGTTGCAGCACCAGGCTGGCTTTAGAGGCTGTTCGTTTTCGTTACTTTCTCTGTTGGCGAATCAGATAAACAAGTCTTACAATGAGTGACAGCACTGCACACTGAGGTATTCAACGCGTACCAGGTCAGGGTACATCGAGCGTTATTTTAAGGTTTTCTTGGTTTATTGCGTTATAGTTTTGCGCAACATGAACCAGAAGTTTATAAACTAAGAATATCAAAAGACAACAATACTGAAAAACAATTTACAGCTTTCCGGAGCTAATAATTGAAGGTATCCTCAATTTAGCGTCACGGACTGCGCAGTATCCTTTCAGGCAATGAACGTTGTCGTACGCCGCGCCGCGTCTCGGCACAGTCCTGGGCTGTTCGTACCGTGATGACAAATCGATGAGACGCAGAGTGACTCCTACAAAGGTCAGCTGAAAACATTCCAATACGTAACTTCGCACAGCCGAATACCTGTATATGTAATGTCAATTTGCCATACAAGATTCGTGGTCGAAGCGATCGCGTTTCTGGTGGTGGCGTATTGTCTCCCAAAAGACTGCGTATGCTGAGGTTTCTGTGTCTCATATAACGTGGTTATGTGCTTGAAATGGAAATGTAGAAAATAATAAAAAAAGGGAAATTAAAGTGGATATATATACATATGGCGCAACTGCGTGACGGTGGGTCCGCTCCCGATCACCGTCAGTTGCACTTCGCTGCTCGAAGACGTAAGACCTGTGGCCGATTGAGCTCCTGGACAACACTTTGCAATGTAGTGAACGCGGTTTCATTCAAGCATCCGAGACCACAAAGAGGTGCGACTAAATGCTAGCATATTTCTCTCTCGTTTACCGTTACATCGCCACTGCATTCTTTTTCTTTTTTCTTCTCCGCGTTCGCCTGTTATGCGATCACGTTCTCTAAGGACACAAAACACTTCCAGAAATAATTTTTCTTTCAATTATATTCTTTTGGGGGACGTGGTTACTCTTTTTTTTTTTCAGAAGCCGCATTCGTCACGCATCCTTCAAGCGGGGAGTGCGTCGTGAGAAAGCTCACAACGGATTTCTTTCTCTCGGAACCAAACGGCACCGTGGGTGTTGAAATGTTAGACCCGGAGAAACTATTTGGTTTCACGAAGGAACACCGCTTTCAAGGAAGAGTAAGACAATGAGTTCTGCTTAATCCATATGTTTATATTAAAAGGAAAACATGCCTTGTAATAAGCGTATTGAATAATCCCGCACAATGGGAACGTACATGTGTTTATGCATGATCCGACCTTTCCACACAGTATTATTGAGTATGTTTTATTTTTAGAGGGGGTTTTATTTATATTTATATCAAACAGCTTGCCTGATACATATGTGTATACATAACAAATGCGTGCAGCCACTCCTCATGGAAGAATTCAACGCCTAAAGAACTTATTGTTCGCCAGCCAACGCGTATAGACGTCAGCTTGCTAAAACCGCATCTATTATATTATTCTGTCGTGTAGCTCTCGTTCATTGTAGAAGTTGGTAGCTTCAAATGTAAAGCGCAGTACGGGCGCCCAATATCTTTACTGGACACGTCCTGGTACCAATTATTCCAAGCGCTTTCGGCTGCAGCAGCACTGCCAGAAACAAAACGGACTGACCCACGTACGTCATTGTCGTCAAGATGCGTTGAACGCGATCGTGTTTAAGTCAGCACCTTTAGTGAAAATGACACCAAACAAAACACGGCTAAGCCCGCGCTTGTTTGTCAGCATTGACATGATAAATATACGCATTGTTTTTCGATTAACGCTATGTATCTTTTGTGTTATAATTTACTCCCTTATGCTTACCTGTGACAGTGACTTCGTAGCTTGAATGTTCCTAAGGGGAACACGGGAACACTTGAAGCTGCGGTGGCCATGTCTTGATACGGACAGAATGTCAAAACGCCTTCGTGTGGTCGTCGTTATCCAAAGTTCGCTTTCTGCATGCGAAACACCTTCAATAATAAGTAGGTGAATGCGTCCCCTATAACTATCACCAAGGCAACAAGTATGCGTTTCAGATGGATTCCATGAAAAATGCAATTACGTAAGAAGAAGATGCTTCGTTGAGCCTCTGTGAACGTCCAGCTTTTCTATTAGCTGCCCTATAGATCAGAATTTATTTACTCTCGCGCCCGCGTCTAGACCAAGCATGCATAAACTCGACAACAGCTCGCGCAGGGAGTAACAATTATATGACGTAACAGCCGATGGTGAGCGAACACTGGCAACAAGCATGCTAGAGGAACAGTCACTGTCTTCATAACGCATTCGATAGATTTGACCAAGCTCCAGGACTTTGAAAAAAAAAACGTAAAAAAAAGTTCAAACTTAAAGAAAAGGGTAAATAATGATATCAGGTGAAAAACAGTGTGCTATGGCGGCCATGCTGTTCCTGCTATATGTTCCGCCTGTTCACGCAGTCCCCGGAAAAAGATGACTGCCACCTACAAGTGCTGAAAATTCTGGTCTGTAGCCTATAAAAAATGAAAGATCGTTTTTACTCTAGCTTGCTGCTACTGTATAAACTCCTTTTCGCCTGATAAAATTCCTTAACTATTTCGTTAACGTTTTTGACGATTTCTAAAATTTTTTTCCAAAGTTCTGGAGCTGAAGAGGCCTGCTCAATGCGTTATGATGACAACCAGTGGTGGCAGTTCTCTCGTTCTTTGGCCTGGATTGAATTCCGAAAAAAAAATTGGGCTCTTGCTGAAACATAAGTTGACAGCACACGCACGAAAAGGCGTCACACACCGTGGGTTGCGTATTTATCGTAGTCTTCCTGAAATTTCTCTCGACCTCTCCATCTTCTTTATTGCTTCTCTATATCACACAGAGGTCGAATTTCGCAGCACATCATGTGCTGCAGAAGGGCCCAGGCCTTGGGGTGCGGAAGATCTTCAAGACCAAGACCACCCTAAAAGAAGCACGCCGAGCAGCAACGCATGAATACGTTTTTTTTTCTATCAAAATAGAGTTGCACCCTCTCCTCACTTTCACTCTCTCCCTCCTTCCCATAGTAGCAGGGAGTTGAGAACCCTAGAATGTAGCAGCGCGTGGCACAAAAAACAAGATTGTACGCATCAGCAGCGCTGCAAAACAATTTTGACGTAAGGAAAGGGCGTGGCAGTCAAATACGCGCAACAGTGTTCTAGGAACAACTTTTCTAGCAACACATGCGCGTGAAAAGGGCGTTCGCCGCTAAATAATCCGCGGCAAACACTTAGAAAGAAACCAGTGTGCGGTCACTCGGAAAACGCTCACGGCTGGTGTGATCCAGCGGCAAGTTACAGTTCACGGCGCATCGGCAACCGCTGTCGCTCATAAATTCTCTCGCTTGTGGATGCCGGAGTACGGCGTCTCTTCCAAATACGTCCGCTATTCGTACATCGTTGACTGCACTCATGCACTTTGGGCCCAATGCTGAGAAAAGTTGACTCAGTCACTCCACGGAAGTAAACCTACCATATGTCTATCAACTTCCCAGCCCGTGCTTCCTGAGTTAATGTTTTTTTTTATTATCAGATATGTAATACAAAAATAATGGCAGCATGCTGATCTTGTGTCACTTGTTCTGCGTGAGCGACTTGAGAAGTGCAGCTGCTTTTTTATTTCCAGAACTGTCGGAGTTCTGAGGATAATGCATTTGTCTATTATTTGAATAAGTGCAATTCTGACATAACTCTGAAACTGCTGTAGAGATAATGATATTACGGTTAATTTATTCTTTTATCGAGGCAGTAGTCACGTGAAAGGACACAAAATTGAAATTTACTTTTATAGTTATGCAACGTAACCAGCAGCTGGTATAAGCACAAATGCTTGTGCGCGTGGCTGGGCAGCACAAATGATAGCACTGTAACGATACTTAAAGGCCAACTGCGACAACATTTACACTTTGCGCAATTTTATTATAAATGTGTTTAGATACTACTGAAGCTATCTTGGCAAAGCTGCAGCTAGGGATGGTAATTGTCCTATTTTCTTATTAGCAGTCTTTAAGTAGCCTTCGAGCAGACGACACGTGACACTTGGTGCCTGCAAGGTATGACGTGAGTACCGTAGCCTCCGAGATTTCTCAGCGCACCGCGGGAAGCCGCAGCCGGTGAATTATCTCGAAGGTCACGCCGAGGAGCCCCACGTTCTGAGTCATGCATCATTTCCAGTAAACGCTTATCGCGGTGTTTTTTTTTTCGTGTTTTTTTCAGTTTTGGTATCAAGTACGTCTACTTTTGCAAACCTTTCGTGCAAACACTTCAAACGTAAATTTTTGCATGGAGGCGGCTCTGCAGCTACGCTATCCGAAGAAAACTTTTTTTTTACGTGCTCCCCACAAATTGCGTTGCAGTTGGCCTTCAAGCCCTAAAGCCCTAGAACCTGAACCTTTTCAGAATCGAAGCTAAGCTAAAAAAAAATAAGAAAATCAGCCACTTTAACAGGGCAAGAACACGTGTGTAAAACAAGTGAACTAATAGGGAATGATATAGTGTTGAACGCAGGGTGCAAATTTATGCTAATTATTTCCGGTCACCCTATATATAGCAATATATTATTACGCAGAAGACAAAGATAATGTTCAATAGCTTGGCAAGGGAATAATAATTCAGAATCACCGGTCAGCCGCTAAAGTCTGTAAAGGAGTACGTTTATCTATGTAAATTACTCACAGGGGGCCCTGATCCTGAGAAGGAAATTTACACAAGAATAAAATTTGGTTGGAGAGCGTACAGAAGGTACCGCCAAATCCTGAGTGGGAGCTTACCACTTTCGTTGAAAAGAAAAGTTTACAATCATTGCATTCTACCGGTGCTAACTTATGGGGCAGAAACGTGGAGGTTAATAAAGAACTCGAGAACAAGTTAAGGACCGCACAAAGAGCGATGGAACGAAAAATGTTAGGCCTAACGTTAAGAGACAGGAAGAGAGTGGTGTGGATCAGAGAGCAAACGGGGATCGTCAATATTCCAATTGACATTAAGAGAAAAAAGAATGGAAGCTGGGCAGGCCGTGTAATGCGTAGGATGGATAACCGGTGAACCATTAGAGTTAGAGAATGGGTGCCAAGAGAAGGGAATCGCAGTCGAGGACGACCGAAAACTAGCTGGTGTGATGAAGTTAGGAAATTTACAGGGGCAAGTTGGCAGCAGCTAGGGCAAGGCAGGGGTAATTGGCGTTCGCTGTGAGGGGCCTTCGTCCGGCAGTGTACACAAATATAGGCTCATGATGATATATATATATATATATATATATATATATATATATATATGTAATAAATTGCTTAATAGATATTATTTTCGATAGTATCGAGGAAAAATTAAACCGTATAAAGTTAAATGAAGTATAAAAATGGATTTCGCCCAGCACCGAGGAAATCTTATGGTATTTTTTTATTTGTCATTGAAAAACACCACATACCCACTGGCATATTCCCAGCGACCAATGTTCATCCGACGATTGTTTTTTCGAACCTGGTTCCCTGATAAAAGCAGCTCGACCCATTAACCCATTAGACCACGGACTATACTCGCGAACAGCTTTCTGTGGAAAAGCTACGGGGGCGGTGGTGGAGGTGGTTAACACATTAATTCTTGAGCCTTATGTTTACAGCCTATTGACGGGTTGGCTCGATATCACGTAGGGCGGCCGGGAGCTTATGGCTCTCAGCTACTCTTAGAGCCCAGCCCACCAGCTGCGTTTGTGCAGCCGGGTCCGAACTGGACACCGCGACCTCCCATCGCTCTATGTCGGTGAGTTGCCATTCGGAAGGTGGCTGGAGCTGAGAGCAAATGTAGAGGATATGGTGAAAGTCTGCTCTGGGTGCATCGCAGAGGGTGCATTCAGGGGAGAAAAGGCCGGGGTGGAGAAGGGCAAGGTGAGCTGGGGATTGAAAGGTACGGGATTGGAGCTGGCGCCAGGCCACCTGCTCGAGTTTAGAGAGGGATCTGTGGGGGGGGGGGGGGGGGGGGATACGGGGACGGAGCTTCTCCAAATGTGTTACTTCGCCAAGTAGTCTGACATCGTTTGGCAGTGGCGTTGGTTCTTCGTAGCACATACTGAATCGGTTGTAGCATCCTCATGTAACGGTATCACATTTATCCAGACGCAGAAGATAACAGCAGGAAAATAGGTCAAGTTTACCATTCACTGGTATGTCTTATTTTGATGTTGTAAATAAAGTGTTTCTATTTTCTTTTTCCCAGCCAAAAGCAACACGGATGAAAATGTGGAACTTTTTTTTTTAAAGCGCTGTCATTCGTGTGGGCTTTACCTCACTAGCTGTCCCTTCATTGCCACAGAAAGCTGTCCGCCACAGAAAGTTAGTGGTCCAAGTTGGCGAGTTGGCGTTGACAAACTGACAGACATACCAAAATGTAGGTGAAATTACCAAAGAAAGGTAATCGTAATAAAATAATTTGATTTTTTTCAGTATTTGTATATATTATGGGAATACGAAAACTTTCAACTAGGAGCTGCTGTTCGTTGTTTTTCACTTGGAATTTTGAAGGTAACGGTAAAATAATGTTTCTATGCGACATCTAAGGCGAGCTAGGCATTTGGCTACCGAAAAAAAAAAAATCTCAAGATGTGCTCTGCAGGAAAGAGGAAGCATCCTGAAAGCAAACATCTGCAGAAAAACAGGAAACATCTGGCGATGTTTTATGCATTTAAATCTGCACATACCTGATGTGTAATTTTTTTGCTTTGGCTTTCAGTGCAGTACAAGATAAGAGGAATAGAGGTTGAAACATGGACGGCTCTTATCAATGAATCGCTGGATGTTGCGGAGAATACTATGAAGAGGCACGAGATATCACTTATGACGGTAAGCACGGTTGCCACGTTCACAGAAGAAAACGGCGCGCGTAACAAAAGAACGAGAAGAGAAACGGCGTCGACGAGCTACTCGTCTTGATGCCGGTATTCATCGTCTCGAGGTCGCGAGTGCCATTTGTGACCATGAGCAATTTCCATATTGCGCCAATTTCCACCGTCCATCATAGTTGCCATATTAACGATCTCTTTTTTGAATCTACTGATTAAGTCAACCAAGGTCTCTCTATTTATCATTGACACTGACGGAATGATCTCGCGCATCAACTTTTTACACAATATCATCAAAAGTTCAATAGTTTCCATATTCCGTCATTTATTTAACCTTTCTTACTCTTCTTATTTATAATTCCATGAACGCACGTTTATTCTAAATTCATGTTGTGCAGTGTCTCTTGGGCAAAATAATTTTGTCATGTGCACGTGAAGGCTTTTACCAGAGCCCTTTAATACTTTCGATACTATCAAAGATCTTTATTTTTAGAATAAATTCTGGCCCGGAGGGAATAATACGAAACATCTTTTAGATAAGGAGTGATGTAGATTAATTTTTTCACATGCAGTTGTTCGACAATTCACTGCCCACAAGTAAATTCGCTTTGGTGGCACATTTACCAACATATTTGATAAATTAAGATACAGATAATTGTCTGTGATTACAAATAGAGACCATGAACACTTCCGCTTTTGTCCTCTGTAAATTTTAACACGCCCGGATAACACTGTCAAGGTCTGTATTTACCATCGGTTATTTTCGAAGATGCTACATGTTAGTGGGACGTAATGCTGACCGCTGTGAGCATTAAATAAAGCCCTCGCCCCCCCCCCCCTCCTTCTTCCCCCGGTGTCTTCCCGCCCAGCAAGCACTGAAAGCGCAGACGCAAAACATTGCTCTGCATTTAATTACAGCCTTGCAAAGAAGACTTATTGTCAATTTTGCAATATCCAGTACATACGAGATCTTATGTACTAGAGTATAGAGAATATGTGCCTGGAATTTTTTACAAACAAAAATATATATTCAGCAAAAGTTGCTGCTCGAAACGGGATTGCGGCAGTTTTCTGGCATCTGAATCCCATCGCTGTCATGTCAATGACTAAGTTACCCATATCTAAGCACAATTCTTTTTTTCAGGACTCTGAAGCAGAGCGCTCAGGTGAGCGTGATATTGAGTTTGTTCCTGTCCAGGAAAGCATCTACATCGACAAGCATCAGGTAATTTTTTTTACGTGGACTGGAACTTTGAGTATATTCTGCCGACTGGCAACGCAGCTTGTCCTGCGACGTGCACAAGTTCTCAACGCATCAACAAATTTTGAAGACCTTACGCAAGCACGTTCCTTTTTTTTTTACAGAGGTGCCGGTTGTAATGTAATTAGCAGACCTTGCAAGCTGCTTAAGCACCCTCGAATCAAATTCCAATCTACAAAAAAAAAAAAATCGGGAATTTTACACTACACAGCCCAGGATTACCTTTGGAGCTTCATATAAGCGCCATCAATTCATCAATGTTTGGACGTCACGGCTGTTCAAATGAAATTAGACAGTAGAGGCCCCTGCGTAGCGTGGTCATTCGTGGCCCTTGGCAAAAGGTGTAAAGGAATGAGTTCTGAAAGGCAATTAGGCAGCATCTGTCTATTGCGACTTTCACCGCCTGCCTTTTTTATGACTAGAAGGGGCTTGAGTCGCAAAATAAGCCACAGACGAAATATAAGCATGAACAAGAACACTATTATTAACTTACTATGCTTTTTTATATTTCCTAAATGTGTCTTCTATGAGAATTTTTATGTATCTTTGTTGCCAGAAAGCGTGAACCACCTCTTCTGGTAACTTACCCAAAGAGGCGAATATTTCTTGCATAAAAATTCACAACGCTTGGATAGGTAACTGACCAATTAGCTCTCATTTACTTGATAATTAATTACTTAGCGGCATTCTTTGCAACACTGCAATTCAGGCTGGGTACTACAGTCGTATTTGTTTAGCAGAACTTCCTAGACAGGCGATAGTTCCAAGATATCCGGCCCAAGATGTGCTAATAAATACACTGACCTTCCATATAATAGCAAAAACCACCCGACTTATTTTGATACGAATTTAACTGGAACGCCCACACCGTTTTCAGATATTGGTGGTCTAATGCTTCAATATGCGGCTAGTTTAGGGAGCTCGTCTGAGTACGTATGACTTGATTATTTCGCGGATTCATTTGAGCAATCTTAACATATTACCTAAAATAATTTATGAAGTAATTGGGGTAACTAACTAATAAACTTAATTCGTTTATTAGTCAAGTAACATAGCTAGGTAGCTAAGTAAACATTATCACCTGTCATGCAATCAATGTCCACCTCTTCGACTACTCCCCCTGAAGATGCAGAGTTGTGCTATGTGCCACAAGAAAGTTTTGAAAACATGTTAGAAAGATAAACAGGCCTTGTAAGACCAAGGAGGTTGTGCAAGTTTTGGCTTAGCTAGATTGGCAGCCTTGCAAGTGACGCTGCGGTTTAGTGAGCACTGGAGTCGTGCATGCTTGCAAGTGCTATTGTGAAGGACGCTTAGACGGACCAATAGCTCGTATTTATTGACAGGCTATCTCCCTTAGTATGCATAATGACTGCATCAAAACGATATAGGCCAAGATGTACCATTGAAAGCGGAGTTTTGCAGTGGTAGAGGGGTAGATGTACTAAACAAGGACTCAAGAAGAACAGCAAGGACAACACTTCTTGTGTTCATGTTTTGTACGCGCTCATTTTCGTGCAATAAAACCCTACCTACTTGTTCAGCTTTCTGCCGTTTTGAGTTTCGCAATGGACAACTGCGCAGTACGGGAATAATATATGAAAATTTATTGATATTTACTTGATTGGTTTCTCATAATGCATTTTCTAGTTGCGACTAGGGGATGGCGTAGGCTTGCAGACAAGGCGCTATTTACACAGGCCTTATTTTCAGTCGAATCCGTCACGGAAGTGTCTGCATTATAATGAGCTCCACTGTTACTCTGAATCTGTACGCTGTAGTGCGCTCTAGACTGAAAGCCTGACGAGTAATATTTTCAATACAAGCGCAAAGTTTCTTCAACTTTCACGATAAATGTGACTGATATATCCGACTTGTAAGAAGGTGATATGGTTATAAAAGAATGGCGTGTGTGGAAATTTGTGCTGTACATCAGCTGTAATCAATGAAGGAGTACGAACAGCACGTTATATTTAACAACGGACAGTACCGTTCTTCTGACTTAAAACTGCAATTAAATATCGAATTGTTCTCCGTCGAAGGTTACAAAGGACGGAGTAACGGAATTCAAGCAGCACGTGGTGATGAAGAACTACTTCAAGTTTACCTCGGAACAGCCGCCACTGTCGGTGTTTGAAGCACCGGGTTGTATCCCTCGTCATGAAGCAAGGACGTTCAAAGTTTCGTTCAACGGTAACTCATATGGTTGTATCACTAACAGGGTTAGGACGAAATATTAGTACAAAAGGTTTAATATGGTATGCGACACTACAGAAGGTTTAACAGTGTAATAGTGGGATTTAGTTCTGTAACTAGTAAAATAACAATGCCAGCGATACGCACCTGCAAGGTTGCAGAATGCTACAGTGGCGCGTGGTGGCGAGGTTAAAGCGGGAGCGTCAGCCGTTTCAGTAAATAGAGAGTTTTAGCGCGTCTGGTATTCCGGTAAACGTGAGCGGATTGAGTGTTTTACTGGATGAGCGCAGACCCAAACGTGAACCGCCTGCACGGTGCCCAACCACCTGGTATAGCAGAGCTCAACCAGACAAACGCAGAGCGATTATTGCACTAACCAAGTGCATTTTACGTCGCCGCTGGTGTAAATTTTCGGCAGCGGCGTAATCTTGTCGCTGCCGAAAATGTTTAGCGCATGTCCGACGAAAATATATAACGTAACTGATGTGAAGCATTCCACGTAAGCAACAATTGAGGGCTGTCCTCGGAATAAACGAAATATAGTCACTGATCCGAAGTCAAATACGTGGTGGCCGAATCATTCTCTTGACAGTCAACCGAACTCTGTTCTGGTTAACATGCCTACCTTCAATCTTTCATTTTCCACTCTTCACTCTATTAGTTTTGCAGCCGTCGGTCCAGATTATGCATGTGCTTCTCTGGGGCGTTCTGTTACTGTTTAGCTCTTGTTGTTAGGGTTTAAAATCTAATGGGCCTCCCTGTCAACTACTATTTCCTCAGAATGTAGGACTTGGCTAGCATGGATAATCAGCAGGCTACCTTCACCGCAGTAGCTGTAACAAATTCACGGCCACACTGACAAAGTCTAAAAAAATGGGGTCCAAATAGGGTAGCACTAAAGTTGTTCATTATCACTTGGAACTCTTTCATGGAATAACTAAACTAACAAAACAATGAATCCATCAATGTGCTCCTACGTGAACTCGTATTTGATTCATAGATGCGGGTTGTCAGGGTTAGAGACGTAACTCTCCTTACACTGAACCCACTACCTTTGTTTTTCGGTGCGCGTTCCTATGATCATTAAAGCTCAAAAACGCATCGCACTGTCTCAACGGTCATGGTAGCCTATATTTTACGGCATTACACATAGCGCTTAGCAAATATAGTAAGAAAGGGGGGCGTAAATGAGCTCACTACATTTAATATACTTGTCCTTTTACAGGAAAGGATTACAAGGTCATTCGGCAAAACAGGCCATTGTTTATCGATGCCCTTCGAGGATCGCTGAAAGACTATGGAGATATAGACACTATATTGCGAATCGAGGTCATCGGCGTAAGTAACGTTGGCATGGATATAATAATAAGCATTGTCTTAATAAGAGACATTACATTTTAATGTTCTCATTCCTATACCTGCAAACTTATGGCACGCCGAGAACGATTCATTTGACACCAGTCATGGTTCACGAAGCTGTACGGGGGGAGATTTAAACCTAGGCAGTCCAGGTGCTTAACAAGAGCTTGTTATCCATTTTTTAACTGACGGCTGCGTACAAGTCAGTATCAGTTGTAATCAGTGCAACCACCAGTTAAAGTGAATAGAGTGCTAACTATGTGCGACCATGCCAAGGCACTGTTAAGACAAGACCAGAGTGTACATCAGCACAAAATTAAACAAACAGATCTTTAACGTTTACGAAACGTTCAATTTGACGATTTCACTGCTCGCTACAGGTCCGTAAGCTTTTTCCTACACTGTGGTCAATAAATTCACTGCCGGCATATCTGTTCAAAAACGTAAAAAGTACGGTTGTGATTCCTGCATATCTTCAGTGCACCACCGGTGTATTCGTTTCACGTCTATTTACTCGTTATCTTTTTCTATGCCCTTTCTGGACTCACAGCTGGAATGAGTCTCATGAGGTTGCCGCCTTAGGTGAGAATCTTATGTAGTAGCATAGTTCATTCGCTGCTGCCATAGCGCCACAGAATGGGTGCGCCGATCGACGCCACGTGAGAAATACGTCGCAAATGCACTTCTTGTGGTTATCACTCAATAGAGTACATTTGTGTCGATGACGTTGAAAGCCACAACCGGGAAGGGGAGCTTTATCTGTCGCGTAAAAGTAAAGGTTACGATGTACTGGTAGTTTGCACTGATGGAATGACAAATAGGGAAGTTAGAACGAAGCCGGGGGGCTTTATGCATATGCAGCTTAAAAATATTGGGAAAGTGACAGGACATGTGGCGACTTCTGCTTGAAATTCGAGCATCAGCTCTCTGCGAAGTAACAGATTGTGGCAAAGTTAGTGTTTTATGAATAAAAGTAAACAACAAATGGGCCACAAGTCTTTGATATACCTTCTTCTGAAAAAAAAAAGACATATAGCGCAAAGGAGTGTGCAACCTTCCTACTTCATTGACTACTCATGCAAATCATTATATTTTGCGGAGTTTATCATTCTACGCTTTGTTAATTTGAGCGTCCTTCTCATCAACAGGTATACTTTTATCGAAGAAAGAATGAAATAACGGCTTTCTTCAAGATTTTGGAACCCTTGTCTGAACTTCAGCAGAAGCATGTGGTTACTGTCGATGAATCAGTTCAAAAAATTGCGCAGCGGGTCCAAAATGGAAGCTTTATTTTCACTCTTGTGCTTGCGGACGAAAACGACAAAACGCAGGTAAGTGTAACCGTCAATCCTGTACAAATGTACTGTTTTGTTACCGCAGTGTTTGTCTTGGACTGGCTGTTGAACTGGCTGTGTTTCTCGATTGAGAGACAGAGTCAAATATTGCAGGGGTCACTGCGTGCTCAACATCAGGATTCTAGGACAATCCTAAAAACACAAACACAGACACAAACACAGACACGACAGGTACGAAAAGGATAACACAAACGCCGACTATCCTTACTACGAATATGACAAATCAGTTCTGCAGCACTGATTTGGCTCCCAGGGTTTTCTTTGCAGCTTCGTTCTACAATTCGGGTGGATGACAATTTTTCTCTTTAAAATTTAGTACGGGTGTGTTCCAATTCCGGCCAGCAATGAAGACAGTTTACTTTCACTGCTAAAATGACAGCTTTGATCCCAAGTATTGGGATACATTCAGAAGACGTTTCTGCGACTTGGCGCCATCTCGCGTTGACAAAAGCAAATGTCAGTGCTGTATTTCAACACTTCGCCTGTGCGCACCTATGAACAACACAACGTAGCTTAAACTAGGCGGATAGGAAAGCTTTACTGCTTTATCTTGTACGTAGAAAACCTTCCCGTTGAGTTTCTCATCATTCTGCTCAGCCGCCATCTTGTTTAGACAGTGAAGTAGCCTGCATCCTCCTTTTTCTTTACTTCGATGTTGTCTTCGCGTCGCGAAGCTGTCTCTTTGCCAGTTTCTAGAGAATTGGAACAAGACTTAAGATGGCTGCTGCCAGATCAGCTCTCTGTCTTGCAGTCTATAGAGCGAATACTGAACACAGCCTCTGTCGACTGATAGCGGCGTCTGTGTCATTTTATTTCCTCGTGTAAATGATTTTTCTACTCTTAATTTTTGGAATCATGAAAATTTACCAATATCACTCAGATTTCTCATTCTCAGGATTCACGACATCGTTCAGGTGCCGCATTTCCCCAGATGCATGCGAGAAAAAAAAACTGCATTTCTTTTTGTTTTCTAATTATCTCAGAACCTCTGGGTTATGGGATAAATAAGCACAGCCGCACCACTGCTCTCCTTCAGCGTTCGTGGTGTACCACAAGAAACTTTACTCAGCGCCCGCAGTCAAAAAACGCATGTTGTTTTACGCCGGTAGGGTCACGCATGTATGCCGGCTGCACGACCATGCACTGGCAGAAAACAAAGCTTCCAAATAGCAGACTTCTCAGGACATGCGTGTGTTCGCTTTTCAGTTCCGCGAAGAGACTGTGCCATCAAGAGCGTTATCAAATTTCTCCTGCTCGCATAAATCTGCCATGGGTGGAAAAACAATTCTGTTTTTTTTTTGTCTTACACAGTGTCGCATTCCTTGATCGGGAAAGATAGGATAGGATGGGATAGGATCGGGAAAATAAGCGCTGACCTTCACCTTGGGTCGTACCTGCGTAACATTGGCTTCATAACCGTGCAATGTGGCGTCGTCGTTGCTTGCATTTGGGACAACCCGCCGTGGCATCTCAGTGGCTATGGCATTCCTTTGCTAAGCACGTGGTCACGGGTTGAATCCCGGCTGCGGTGGTCGCATTCAGATGGAGGCGACATACCAGAACGCGGGTGTACTTAGATTAGTAAAAGGCGATTATAGAGGTTTGGTGGCAGAAAAGCAGGGAGACCTACAAACGACGAAGGCCTACAAAAACAAAGTTCCCAATAGTGGTTCAGAAAGTTTGATTCTGGCATAATCATCCATCCCTGTACTTTCATCACCCTTCCCTCGTCCCCAGTACAGAGTAGCAGACTAGAGCACACTAGCTCAGGTCGACCTCTCTGCCTTTCATATCAATAAAATCTCTCTATCTATTATTACTGATGCTGGAAATTCTTTGTGCGTTACTTAAAAAAAATCATTTAGGTAGGAAACTAGACAAAATAAGAAAACGAGCCTTGTGGTGCAACCCACCAGCCCATTTTAAAGGCGACGCTCACACTCAGAGTATCTAAAACTATCTATCCATCCCTCCATAGTTTATCGATATTGAATATTCTTATTTGAACCTTCGACAGAGCTTATGAAAAAAAAAACAGTTGTGTGGCTCTGCAGCAGAGTTGAAGGTATACTCAGAGTTTCTGATTTTTGAAAAAGAATAATCCCTAATGTACAAGATAACTGCATTTCAAACACAACTGATTTTCACGCACACACGTTTCCTTTCTGTCGTTAAAATTTGAGTGACGTGCTCGTCTTCGACAATTTGCAAACTATAAGGAAATATATTTGTTCCCTCTAGCTGCGTACCTACGAGGTGCTGAAGGACTCTTTCGTGGAGGCACAATGGCCAAAGATGAAAAGTACGCTTTATTACCAACCACAGAAGGACCTTGGATGACATTGTTCGAAGAAAGGAAAGTTCTCCAGCTGGTCAAGACGCTGGTTATAGCCCTGGTACGTTTTCTATTCACAACTATTAACATCTTACAACTGGATATGACGATCAGTTTCTGTGGTTTAGGGCACTTAAGGGACACGTAAGGAAGGGGGGGGGGGGGGGGCGCTTCTTTTTTTTTTATTCACAATTGCATCTCACAGGTGCTGTATATTTAGGCATGGGCAATACGTGATCGTTGATTTTGCCGGATTTCACCCACGTTCAAGCCTTCAAGATATTGGTTAGAACGAGTGCACAGTGGGCTTAGTCATTTCTTCTGAGTACGCAACTGACTTGCAGTGGAGTTACTTCTTGCCTTGTAACAATAGCTCACCTAAGCCAGCCTGAATGTCGATTACCGACGGGGAGATTACGGGGACAGCATGTAATTTACTGTATAATAGTACCTTAAATTACATACTGTCCTCACAACCTTCCCTTTCAGTAATACACATTCAAGCTGTGTTAGGTGAACAATTGTTACAGGGCAAGACGTAATTCAATCGCAAGGTTCATGTTTGCAATATGCAGTCTGTGTGAGTGCATGGGAAACTTCGGAGTGAATTTTGACCTACACGTTTTTAACACACAGGCGTGTTCGCCGCTATTGCGGTGACGTTCACGCTGGCCGGTATTGCCTGCGGAGTCCTCGCCATGCGGTTTTACCTGACCAGAAAGAAGCCCGATGGTCTCATCCAAAATGAAGAGCGTCCCATCGAGCTGCAGTGATCTCCGCGGAACGACACAGTCATTACGAAATCTCAACATGCCTCAGCAGGGTGATTATGCACCCATCGCCGAACAGAAAAATAAACGCTGACCTTCACCTTGGGTCCTAGCAGCGTACCATTGGCTTGTATACCGTACATTGTGGCACCGTTGCTTACGTCTGGGCCCACCTGCCGTGGTGTCTCTGTGGCTATGACATTGCTCTGCTACGCATGCGGATTAGGGGTCGATCCTGGCCGCGGTGGTCGCATTCAGATGGGGGCGGCATACATAAACGCTCGTTTACTTAGACATAGATGCACGTTAAAGAAATTGCACCATCTTCCCGAGGGGAACAATGGGCTGATGCAGAGCATCGCGGTCGTTATAACGGCGTTAATTACGTTGTTATTACGGTGTTATTAACGTCGTTAACTTGGTGTTATTACGTTTTTATTACGTGTTAACTTGCGTTGGTCCCCATCACATCGCGTGAACGCCGTGCTGCTGCTCGACGTTCTCGAACCGACGCTGCTTCACGTTGCCGAAGCTCAGGATCCGCTGCTCGACGTTCACGAACCAACGCGCCTTCACGTTCTCGAAGGTCGGGTTCCGCCGCTCGCTTCGTACGTTCACGTTGAACTTCACGGTCCCGAACCTTCAGGTTCTGCTGCTCGACGTTCACGAACCAACGCGGCTTCCCGTTCTCCAAGGTCGGGTTCCGCCGCTCGCTTCGTACGTTTACGTTGAACTTCACGGTCCCGAACCTCAGGTTCTGCTGCTCGACGTTCACGAACCAACGCGGCTTCCCGTTCTCGAAGCTCAGGATCCGCTGCTCGACGTTGACGTTTCGAAGCGGCTTCGCGTTCTCGAAGTGTGGAATCCGCTGCTCGACGCTGACGTTTCGAAGCGGCTTCGCGTTGGCGAACTGAATCTGGATCCGCTGCGCGTCGCCGACGTTTACGTTCTGCGTCGCGAGCTCTTGTCTGCGCAACCTTGTCTTCAGAGGTGCTCGCGGTTCTGTTAATGAACTGGCTGCTGCTGTTTGAAGATGTGCCAGACAGTTCGTTGACAGATTCGTTAGCGTCCATTCAGCGCATCGGACGGCGCAGCGTGACTAAACCGAAGCAGCAACTGAGGCAGCGGCACATGCACCGGGTTTATATAAGCAGCTGGCGCGGAGAGGAGGAGGAGAGAGAGAGGCACACATGCGCGCGCTATCGCACAGGTGGCGGATGAAGACACGGAGGGAGAGGCGCGTTATCGAACAGATGGCGTGGAGAGGGGGAGATGAGGAGAGAGGCGTTATCGCACAGCTGGCGTGCAGAGAATGAGAGGTGCGGACGGACGCCGACGCCAACGACGCCGCAGGACAGGCCGCCTCTATAAGATGCTCCGCATCTAAATACCTCAGGGGGTCAAATTTCATCTGGAGCATGTGCGAAGTGAAAACGCGCGACGGACGTGCGCTTTCACGGGGAGCGAACGCACGTAGGAGAGCAAAGGTACGTTCTGCGCCGTGCTCCCTGAAGGGCTGCAGAATTAAGCGTATGTTTCCTCCTTTACAATCACCATATATAGAGAGCAAACGCGACTTTTTCCGTCGCGCGAAAGGCCGTGGGGGCACAGGAGGGAGGGGAGGCGACGTTTAGCTGCGGCACCAAATGCGTATTTATATAAAAACGTTGCGAGGCGAGAAGGTGGGTAAGATTTCCGACGCAGCTCGACGAGTGTCCCGTTCTGATCTCGTCGAAAACCTCCGAGCCGCCCCCAGAGGCACCGGCAACAGTCACCAACGCCGCGCGCGTTCGATGCGAATGCGGGCAAAGCGCCGACAGCGTCGACAACAGTTCTGCGCGTTGCTGGTGCTGCTGCATGTCCAAGTTTATACAGATGATGAAACTACTATCCTTACTCTTATAGCTCTCTACTAATTTGCGATCGCAATTGATGCTTCGCCTTTCGGGTGAAGCTGCGACAAGTTTTTTAACAGCGCAACTGTTTAAGCCGGCCGTAAGTCCGTGATGCGTCGGAAAAAACATCAGTGAGTAATGAGTCACCTGGGTTGCCTAGAAACCACCTCGGGGAGCGGCGTGTGCTACGCCTCCTCTCCGTGCCGCGCACATGTTGCCTTGACATGGGACGTTAAGGAGAGGGAAGGAGAGCATGCGCGCGGCGCGCGCTATGCTCGGGAGAGAGAAAGAAAAAATTAGAGCGAAGGAGAGAGAGAAATTGTAGCAGCACCAACAAGGCAATGCGCAGAGCTGCTGCCGACGCCGCCCGCGTGTCCCCGTTTCCCCGCGTTCGCGCCGAACGCGCGCGGTGTTCGCGGCTGCAGCACGCGCCTCTGGCGGCGGCTCGGCAGATTTCGACCAGCCACGCCCCGGCAAGTGTGGAGATGCAGCTTGGACGTGACATCACCGGAGAGATAACGCTCGGAACCACCGCGACGGCGGCAGAACTCTCGTTGACTCTGCGGCGAGTACATGTAAACTTGACATGGGACGAGCAAAGAAGATCCCGACGCCCCAAGAAGAAGCCGCTCATCTTGAAGCGCGTCGCGCGGCCGAGCGAGAATCTGCGCGTCAGCGGCGAGCCGATTCAGAATACCGTGCCTATAGGAGCACTTAGCATTTCTTAGCAAAACTTAGCGAAGCCTAGTAAAACCTGGAAGAAGCTATGTCTACCACCAGCTCCGCTGTTTACTCCAGCCTTTCACCGCTATTGCAAGCTGCCCAAGCTTTTTTAAAAAATTTGAATAATAATAATAATAATAATAATAATAATAGCCTTTATTGCGAGTTCTTTGGTACATAATAATAATAATAATAATAATAATAATAATAATAATAATAGTAATAGTAATTACTACGGTTCTCTTGTGCTACAACAAAGACGATTTGAAAGCGAAAGCCCGAGCGCGGCTAACCTAATGACACGACGACCACTTATTTGCTGAGTAATCTTCATTCCACACCCCTATTTTTCAAAGTCAATTTTGCAAGTCATCCTTATTTCACAAAAGGTCCGACAGTGACTCAGCACTTACGTAAGCTGAGTCATCGTCACTTTGAACCCATATTATGCAGTCGTTTTTGCAAGTCATCTTTTATTCACCAAACTTTGACCGTGACTCACCCCTTTCTTGCCGAGTCATAATCACTCTGAAATCACAAGTTAGACATTTTTGCAAGTCGTAATGTTTTTTTTTTGCAAGTCACCATTGCTATGATTCACCAAACTCAAACCGTAACTCCGCACTTTTTTTTGCACCCTGAAATCGCACCCTCAAATCTCCCATATATTTTTGCAAGTCACTCCTCTACTCCATAACCACTTGATTTACTCTTAATTCACAATTGATTCACTCTTGATTCACCCTATCACCACTTGATTCGGCTTCATTCACTCTTAATACGCTCACATTTACTCTTCATTGCATTAGCTCACCCTATTTCATCATTACCTTCCGTTTGACTCCTATCACCCAACTAAACCCATTTAATTCAGCATGAATTCACTCTTAGTTCACCTCATTCACCTCTCTGTATACCCATGTTTCATCATTATCATTACCATCATTACCAATTACTATAATTAATTCTCGGCTTTTGGCCACTTTTCGTGTTTCTCGAACCACTTTCCCACTTTGTTATGCTAATTATTCTAATTATCTTAATGACTATCATGATCATTTGTCAATATTTATATTCCTAATGTAATTACCTATAGATTGATATGTAATTTTATGGGGTTGTAATGATCTTATTCAGTTATCGATTTTTTGTACATAATTTTTACCGACTTTTTGTCTGATTTGTGGCTCCACTTTTTCAAGGTCACCTCAAAACGAGACATATAAAGGCTTTCGCCTTAATAATAAATTAGGTATCGGGGCTGGTCAAGCTGCCATGAGCAGCTTTTAGATGCGAGAGCATCTTATGCTCGGGGCACTGTCCGTTCTGCCGCGTCCGCACCCATACTGCGCATGCGCCACTCTCCCTCATTCTCCTCTCCTACGCAGGTGTGCGCTCTCCTCCTCCCCCCTCCTCCTCTCCGCCACAGGTGCGGAGCAGCAAATCATTGCATATAACTCTCTCTCTCTCTCCCTCTGTAAGGGTGCGCTAGTAGGCGGTGCAAGTTAAAGGGCAAGTGTCGCGGCGCAGTATAAAACGCGCGTTCGCTGTGCTTCCGTCATTCTCTCTCTGCGCAACGATGTGCGAAACGCCATGCACAACGTCAACGTCGGCGCTAGTTGCAGCGGCAGCGCCACCGCCGCGGAGCAGAGGAAGGCACGGGAAGCCGAACGTAAACGTCAGCAAGCCGACCCTGAACTTCGGGCCAGGGAAGCCGAACGTAAACGTCAACGTCGACAGGAAACTTCTACGCAAGCAACACGGGCTCGGCACGCCGAAGTGAAACGTAAGCGTTCCACTTCTCTCACTTTAACTTTCATCGCCAAGTGAAACGAAACGGAAACTCGATGCGCACCCCCCGCGATGCTTTCGCATCCCACCATGGTTACCCGTAGGAAGAGATGATGTGTTTTATTTCTCCACTTTCCCTCCGCCATACTGTATTTTGTTTAATAGAAATATAACATATCATATGATACCATTGTTGTCCCCTAGTAATTTCTTTGCCTTAAACCACGGTGCTTACCCACTGCGGGTATTGGGCTGTAACCCAGCAGTTAGAGGGCGCAGTGGGGAAGAAAACTTAAAAGAGAAATTAGACAAGGTATGGCGTACAAATATGGAAACATATTAAATTTTAAGAGACTGATATTAGCGAGAAATAACATATGATGTACGAAACGACGGCAGACTTTGATTATTAAAACGATTTTCTGTGCCTCCTTCAGGGCTAACATTTTATGAACTTCTTTTTGATCAGTGCTCACGTGCGGTTGTACAACGTGAGCGTCTGGAGTTGACAAGCCGGATGTAGCTTGATTAGTGGTGATAAAGATAATAGTGACGATGATGATACCTTCAATAATGGCGCGAACCCAGCATGGGGATTGAAGATTGCGTTTGCTGTACGGGGACCCGACGTGATACATAAAACCACTAAACAGGTATGCAAGTCCGTGCTTTCCTTGCCAATTTCCTGATTAGCATGAATTTTCAGCGTTACACCATAGCCGGTATTTTCGCCTATAACGGGCGCATTAAGAGGGGTCTCTTGGCTACTTCTCCTTAATCAAAAAGCGATATGGAGTGCGTGCAAAACTTAGTACAGAGAAATTGAAGTGCTAAAACCTTTTCATGTCAGCGCTTTTGTTATTTTCGGACTGCTTCACGAAGCCGGCTGCAAAAGAAAAGCCTCGAACCAAACAGGCAGCCAAAGCAGCAGCACCATCGGCCTTCACCTCGCGCTCGGCTCGCGTTCCGTGCGCAGTCTGACGGGGCGGCGGCGACATGCCGACGTGAAAGGCGTCGTGCGGCCGCACCGCGGGTAAGCAACATACGAACTCCTGAGAAAATTCCGCGATGCAATACGCCACCATCTCCACCGAGATCTTGAGTCCGGCCATCGGCGACAGCGTCCAGCTGCTGGGCAGCATGTGGAACGCAGACTTGGCCGCAGGCTTGGCCTCGGGAGCCCTGCAGTGCGCCTACCTTCTGCAGCTGTTCCACGGCATGGGCCTGCCGCCACGCAAGATCCTCGCGGTGACGCTGCTTTGCTGCCTGATCCGACTGTATGCCGTGCCATCGCTGATGCTTCTCATCTGCTGGGTGGCCTGAGAGCGTAACCACGGCGCGGCAGGGGTAGCTCCGGCAGCGAGAGACGAACCACCGCCGGCGTTGACGCCTCTAGTACAAGAGTCGCACGTACAGGGCCCGCCAGGAGGTCAACATGAATTCGACCTACGTGCTCAAGGAGTCGGCTGACGAAGCCGGCGCTCCCAGCTGTGGCGACAACACGCGCAACCCGATCTTCAACTCGGTCAAGAAGCTTCGCGAATTTTGGACTCGCTGGCAGAACAAAGAAAACAAGGTGCTCACGGGAAACCTCAATGACCACAGCTCCCTGTCAGAAGGTCCGGGCTCGTTCCCTGGGGCTTCGGTTCATCAGGAATCGGCGCGGGCAAGGCTTCCTTGGAGAAGCGAGGGAGGCAGCAGCCGCTCGACCTTGGACAGGCGGCCTCTGCCTCGCTGCCGACGTCTTCGTGAGCTGGCCCGCAAGGTTAGCTCTCGGTTCTCCAAGTCCGCTAACGACGCCGACGAAGACGACGACGTCGTTGCCGCAGCAGCATCTGCCGGTTGCCGTGAACCCGATTTCGCCAGTAGCGAAGAGTATTCGGCCAGAGACCCTTTCCTGCGCGACGGACCCTCGGAGTTCTCCTGCCACGCCTTCAGTTCTGTGCTGAGCCATCACTCTGTGACCGAGTCGACGATTGAGGCGTACGCAGACGTCTCGTTAGAGATGGCGCACCGTCTACAGAGTCGCAGCACGTCGCGCCCGCAGCACGCTAACACCGTCTTGCCCAGCAACCTGTTCCGGAGGTCTTCGCTGGAGATGTCTCGGTCATCTTACAGAAGACTCAGGTCAACCTCCGCAGATGATGACGACGAGCCCTGACTTCTAGTTAAGTGCGTGCGCATGAAATTGACTCAGGGGCGTAGGTTTTCAGAAGCAGGCAGCAACAATTAGCCATAATCAAATTTTAATTAAAGAAACGAATGTCATCATTTTGTGCGTGTCTTATTTAAAACAAAGGCATTTGCAAGTGATCGTGCAGCCACTATTTTGCGTTTAGAACTGTAGCCTTTCTGTTATTCTCTCTCATAATTAAAAATATAGGTAAGTAGAAATTGCTTAGTAATACAGCAGTCAACAGCTGGCGATGACTGTTTTGCAAAGAGCCCTCGATTAATCTTGACAGCTGACACTTGGGCAGTTGTGCAGATGCGTCTTGGAGAAAACGCACGACATTTTTAAACCGTACGCAGAAGAGACATCGGTGCTGCCTCGCAACTGAAACTTTTTTCTTTCGTGAGTCTGCAACAGAGCTGTCTTATGCAATTTGCGTCCTATGCAATATTTGTGTTTTCACCAAAAGACCTTCGTCGATCAGATTTTATGGGATCCCCATTCACAGCATCTATTACTACCATAGTTTAGGCCATAGAAATTTGTAGGGTGAAAAAAATTCGCCATGAGCCATGCGCCTCTGTGATGGTGGATGACCAGTGAAGCTGTTAAGCGCACGACACAGAGGTGACACAGCATTTTGAACAAAGCTACGAACATATTTATTGTCCTTATTGGCGGTCATCGTGACGATAGGTACGCACACACATTCGCATATCACCTCTGTTATTAAATCTGTCCGTCACGTAAGACAATGAATGGCTCATGCCCATTAAGCAATAATTCATACCCCGGTAAATACGCCGACAAGAGAGAAGTGAAATTCTACGCTGGAATGATGAGCGGCAACGGAGCCAGCTGTGCAAGAAGACGACGACGACGAATGCGCGAGCAGTGGCACGAGCGCAATCGCGCGGTTGCGCTGAGGGGCGCTAACGAGCTAGCTGTGGAAGAAGACGACGGTCACATTCCCGCCGCTGCTCTCGGGGTCGTTCCTCGTAAATTCGTCGTTCTTCGGGCGCACGAACCACTCGCGGCTGTCCCATGGCGACAGCGGAGCTAAAATGAGATCGTACCTTCACCCCTCTCTCCCCTTATAGCACACGCGCGCATGCGCGCAATGTCGAAACGAAAAGCTTAAACAGCTCCGCTGTTAAAAGACACAGGCCTGTGCGGAACACGCAGCACAGTCGCATCGTCAGCTGGAGGAGCGGCTTCATTTTTCGGCAGCACGCACTAGAAGGTTCGTACCTTGCGAGGAGGCGGCGCCATAACGTGTAGCGAAGAGTATACGCAAGTATTGAGACTACACGGCACACGTCACATCCCTTGACCCGTGGTACAATATGATGCTGCTGTTGATGATGATGATCACCATCATCATCATTTATATTTATCTCATTCGAAACGAGACGGTGAAAACTAGTGAGACGGATGAAAAAAAAAACTAATGAGAAAAGCACCTGCGAGGTTGCTGGCCCCATGCTCAGATCACCCGGGCATTATGTGCGGTGAGACATGGCCTTTCCACCGCGGCCCGCGCCCACTGGATTGCCCATGATTGATCGTGTAGATATGAGCTAGTCAGAGCGCTTAGCCACCGCTCCTCGAGAAGGTCCGGTTCTATGTTGTCCTCTCTGTATATTGTTCTGATCTCTGTGCATTTCCATAAGACGCGTGCCATGTCTGCGTGTTCGTGCTTGCAGAGCTTGCAGCTCGCTTCTGGGTATTGTGTAGAATTTACTCTGTTTAAGTGTACTGGGTTTCTGAAAGTCATCGTTTGTAACCTTCTCGAGTTTGTTTCTTGAGAACTGTCTACTTGATTGAGCGGTTGTGGGTATGCCTCTCTTTGTTTCTTATACTGTCGTGGTACGTCTTATATGTCGTGGTACGTGACCAGTCTTTCCCTGTCGTCTTGTATCGCTACTTCGTCGCCGTCGCCTCCTCCGTCTTCCCCATCGCCTTCGCCGCAGTCCTAACCCCCTCCGCGGGGGGTGCGAGGTATTGGGCCGTCACTGTCCGAGCCACGGTGGGTTAGTCCTCGCGCGACTCGGTGGGCCTTCTCGTTGAGGTTGGGAGGGGTGCTCAGGTCTTCTGTGGCTATTTCCCCCATGTCTACCGGGATCCATTTGAGGTATTTGGGTGTGATTTTGTCATTCCTGAAGTCTGCTGCTCTGCGGTTCAGCATTTTGGCCTCCTCGGTGGAGAATCATCCCTTTGCCAAGTTCCTAATGGCCGCCTAGGAGTCGCTGATTATTGTTCTATCTTGTTTCCAACCGTTGATTATGGCCAATGCGATTACCATTTCTTCCGCTGCCTCCGACGATCTGTTCCTTACGGAGCCGCTGTCAAGGTCTTTCCTTTCGTGTCTACGACCGCCATTGCGAAGACACCACCGCCGACACCACCAACGTCGACCCGGTTTCAGGGGTACCGGGCGGCGTCTACGAAGAGCACCCCCTCCAGTGCGCCGTGGTTTTAAATGCGAAGCATTTCTTGGCGAACATTTGCTACTTCGACAGTATCTATCTATCTATCTATCTATCTATCTATCTATCTATCTATCTATCTATCTATCTATCTATCTATCTATCTATCTATCTATCTATCTATCTATCTATCTATCTATCTATCTATCTATCTATCTATCTATCTATCTATCTATCTATCTATCTATCTATCTATCTATCTATCTATCTATCTATCTATCTATCTATCTATCTATCTATCTATCTATCTATCTATCTATCTATCTATCTATCTATCTATCTATCTATCTATCTATCTATCTATCTATCTATCTATCTAGCCGCCTACGTCTTTGTGCTCTCATGGTCGTTTCGTTAACTTGGAATGTACCAAAATTGGCAGACTATGACAAGAGTACATAACGAACATAAATGATATGTCATGACATCAATGTGATGACATGCCTGTCATGTAGGTCATGAAGCAGCTGCCTACGTCTTTGTGCTCTCATGGTCGTTTCGTTAACTTGGTAGGTACCGAAATTGGCATAGTATGACAGGAGTGTGAAGAACATAAGTGATAGGTCATGACATAATTGTCATGACATGCGTGTCATGTAGGTCATGACAAAAACCCAGCGAAAAAGATTCACACTCAAAAACCACTGAAATGGGTTCAGACGTTGGTACTAAGTGAAGGAAGCACTAAAGAATGCCGGTAGAAGTCAGAGTCATGAGTGAGTGAGTGAGTGAAATAACTTTTATTACAGGTCCGGCGAGGACGCGAACTCGTCGCGCACCCGGCTAGTCCCACGTCGGAACCGGCAGGTCTAGCCCACCGGCCCGGTCGCGGGCACGCCGGACAGCCAGGATTTGCTTGTCTAGAGTGGGGCTACGCAGACGCGAGTCCCACTCATCCTTTCTGAACTTCGGGTATCTCGACCCGCACTCCCAGAGCATGGGTGCTAGAGTGGAGGTCTGCCCACAGGTCATGCACATAGTTATGAGCATGACCCAGCAAAAACGACAATGACTAAGCGAAAAAAATATCATTAAAAACCACTGGAATGGGTTCGGACGTGGGCACTAAGTGAAAAACACTAAAGGATGATAGTAAAAATCATCGTCATGAGTATTACTCAGCATAAATGACAATGACTAAGCCAAAAAAGGTTACCGCTCAAAAGACACTGAAATGGGTTCTGACGTGGGTACTAAGTAGAGCACTGCACGGGCTCGGGCTTGTCCGAAAGCCCGGGCCCGGCCCGGCCCGTGGGTTGGCCGGGTAGGGCAGTTTTTGTGCGGGCTCGGGCCTGGCTTGGGCACTCCATGTACTTTTTGAACCGGGCCCGCGCCGGGCTCGGGTATTAAGACGCGGGCCCGGGCCGGGCTCGGACTTTCTGGTTGTGTGCATGTAACGTGCAGCGAGTTATCCTCGCGCGTCTCGACTCCAAAAAACCTGTTGCCTTGGCGCAGCTGGAAGCTAGCAGTGCTACGCTTGTGTACTTCACTTTTCTTCTTCCGTCGTATTTTGCGCTGTTTGAACAGAATTTAAAAGTCCAGAAAGACCGAATTCGCCTCAAATCAAAGGATTCCATTGGATTCCTTACCTAAATCAATGTAATTAATGCTTTCAGTGCGGTGTAAGCGCGTTCGCGACTTGCTGATTCTTCAAAGGCGAATTGGTAAAACAATGACTGGTCAGATAAGATAATTCGAACACGTGGCTGAAATATGACACTGCGTCCATCTATGATTGCACGCATGTTCTCAACCGGCCGCCTATAGCAGCAGCGCATTACGCTGCACCATGGAGGAACGAGAAGCTTCCTTTCTCCATTTACTCCATCCATGCGCTGCGCTCAGGACCTGTCGTGGCGTGGAGATCTGTGGTCGTGGCTGCGCTTCCGCTAGAGTGTACTAGAATACGGTTGAGTGGGACGAATGGCTGGGGCGGCGCATGCTTTGCAGTGAGGCGCCCGATGTGAAAAAATACTGTGGCGGCGTGGCGATAAAAGTGGATTGGGCCGCATCAGAGTCGTTGGAAGTGCTGGCGATACTGCTCGGCAGTGTCATTCGTACTATTTCGCGCGCTGGTATTTGCGTTCAGACCGCTCAAATAGTGTTCATAATTGCATATGACATGTATTTATGCCTTAAGAATAAATTCCTTTCATTCTCTACTTTATTTTATTTTTTTAATGCCACTCAGTGGTCTTTTTCGGTCACGGGCCGGGCTCGGGCCGGTTTCGAGCCTAAGGTAAAGGGGTGGTGGGCCGGGCCGGGCGGCTAACGTAGATTATTTCCGGGGCCGGGCCGGGCCCGGGTCTCACCATAAAGCTTTTGGTCGGGCTCGGGCGGGTAGCCCGACGTAAAATCGGGCGCGGGCTGGGCCCGGGATGAAAAAATCAGCCCGTGCAGTGCTCTAGTACTACGTGAAGGGAACACTAAAGAGAGAGAGAGAAGAGAGGAAAGGCAGGGAGGTTAACTAGACGCACGTCTGGTTTTCTACACTACACTGGGGGAAAGGAGTATAGGGATGAAAAGAGAGAGAAAAAGGAAATAGAGCACAGTTTCGCGCACATTTGAAACTTTGCGCGAAGAAGGAAACACTAAAGGATGATGGTAGAAGTCATAGTCATGACCATGACTGAGCAAAACTAACAATCGCTCAGCGAAAAAAAAGATTAACACACAAAAACCACTGGAATGGGTTCGGACGTGGGCACTAAGTGAAGGAAACACTAAAGGATGGTGGTAGAAGTCATAGTCATGAGCATGACTCAGCAAAAATGACAATGACTCAGCGAAAAAAGATTAATACTCAAAAACCACTGAAATGGGTTCGGACGTGGGCACTAAGTGAAGGAAACACTAAAGCATTGTGGTCGAAGTCATAGTCATGAGCATGACTAAGGTCTCTTAGGTGTACGCTAAAGGGACTCCTGGGGACTCATGGCATGAATGGCATGACATACGTGTCATGTAGGCCATGAAAGAGCCGCCTACATATTGGTGCTCTCATGGTCGTTTCGTTAACTTTGTAGGCTCCCCGCACACTCTTCGCATAACATCGATTACCACAGTGCGTGGGATCTGCCGACTTTTTTGAGGATCGTTTTCATGCGGCATTTTCTTCTCTTGACATTGTGCACGGGGCGCATGTTCTTCTGGATGTTTTCCGTGTTTATTGCGGCTCGGATGTCCGGGTGAATCTGCGTCTCGGGGCCTTCCATTCCGTCGTAGTTTATGCCGATCTTTTCCATGATTTCTCTGCCCGCATTGGTTTAGGAGAGTCTTCCGAGTTGCGCTATCCTCTGTGCTTCCGCGATCTCGTCCAGCGTGTTATGTATCCCGAGCTGTAGTAGCCTTTGGTTTCTTATGTATTGCGGGAGACCCAGTGCCGTTCTGTACGCTTTTCTAATGAGTGCGTTGATCTTGTCTTTCTCAGCCTTGTGCCAGTGGGTGAATGCCGCCCCGTACGTGATGTGGCTGATCGCGAAGGCCTGGATGAGTCGTACGACGTTTCTTTCCTTAATGGCCCTTCTGTTGTTGGAGACCCTCTGTATTAGCCTAATCGTCGCAGTGACTTTCTTTTCCAGGCGCGTTATGGTTTCCGCGTTTGTTCCCCTGGCTTCAATCCAGAGACCCAGGACTCTGATGTTCTGGATCATGGATCTTGGGTAGTTCCACTACGCCTCTGAACGGTGTGCCCAGCCGCCTGGACGGTAAAGTGGCAGTTCTGAATGTACCGGTACCGGGAACATTTTAGTGCGGTGCCCTCGAGATTCTTGACTGCCTCCACTGCCCCTTGAATTTTGTGCTCCAACTCACCCTCGCTTGCGTCATTCGTGGTCGAAATCATAATTTCGTCTTTATAAACTGCGTGATTAATGCCTTCTATTCGCTGCAATTTTTGCGATAGTCCGATCATGAGGTTGAAGAGCATCGGTCACACGACAGACACATGCAGTGTGCCCGCGCCGCCCATGTCCACCTGAATGCTCTCCTCGTCCAGTCTGATTCTGGCTGTTCTTTCCGTAAGGAAATTTCTTATGTAATTGTACGTTCGTTCACCCAGGCCGCGTTGCGCGATTCTTTCGGGGATGGCCGCGTGCGCGACCCTGTCGAAGGCCTTCTTTAGATCCAGTCCGAGTATTGTCCTCAATCCTCGCCCCGTGGTGTGTGACTTTCTGCTGGAGTTGTATCATGGCGTCTTGGGTAGAAAGCCCTCTTCTGAAGCCAATCGTGTTGCTGCGGTCTACGTCGTTTGACTCCAGGAAGCCGTTAACTCTGTTCAGGCAGGCGTGCTGCTTCCCTTTACCGACACAGGAAGTGAGGGAGATCGGCCGCATGTTCTCGATTTCTAGGAGTTTACCCGGCTTGGGGATGAAGATCACGTCGGACCTCTTTCATTCGTCGGGTATCCCCCTGTTCCGCCAGCACTCGTTGATGTAGCCTATCAAGCGGCTCGTAGCCTGGTCGTCCAGATTCCGGAGCATCTTGTTGAACACCTTGTGGGGCCCCGGAGCCGACTTGGTCTTGGTCTGCAGGACCGCCCTGATTTCTCTCTGTGAGAAGTCTCTGCCGAGGTCCTCTTTGGGAGAGCCCGAGTAGTTCCGGTGTTCGACGGCTGGGGTCTCTCGAGGTACAGCTTGACGATTTCATCGCCCATGTCGCGGATGTTTCCTTTGTACCTGTGTCTGATCTTGGTCATTCCCGCTTTCGCCACCGTCTTGGTGCCCGACGGGTCGAGCAGGTGCTTGAGGATCTTCCACGTCTTGCCCGTGTTGATGTTCCCGTCTATGGCGTCGCACACCTTCTTCCATTCCTGATGGCATAACTGGGCGGAGTGTGTTTCGATGTTCTTGTTTAGTTCCGCGATTTCGCGCCTTAGGTTTCTATTATGTTTTTCCCTTGCAGGCGTTTCTGGATGGATTTTTTTGGCTTGTACGAGGTGCGCGAGCCTGCTGTCTATCCGCGGTGGGTAACCGCCACCGTCCTCGTCGTCATTTTCGTCTTCTCGTCGAGCCCCCCAGTGGTCCCTATCCACCTCGGCCGTGGCCTTTTCAGCGTCTCGTAGTAGCTCTCCGCTCCATTCTTCCATGTTTCTTATGGGCCCCTGTTTTTTTAACAGCGGAGCTGTTTAACCGGGCCGTTAGTCCGTCCGTCGTCGACAGAAAATGTGGGCCGATCCTGGCGGTAGTGCAGAAAGTGTTCAAGTGCAATAGCACATACCCCTATGAACTAGCGAAGCTGATCCTGGCTAAGTCTAGCTAAGCATGGTTGGGACTATTGAAGCTTAGTCAGTCATTGATAGCCAATTGATAGCCAGTCAATAGGTAATCGATCAATAATAATTAAATTTCGGAAAATGCTGGGGAAGACTTGGTAGTGCTTAGCATAGCCCAAATACGAGGTCAATACCTTGCGATAGCCAATCGATAGCCAATCAATAGCTAATCGTTAATTGATCAATAATCAATAATTTCCGGGAAATTCTGGGGATGACTTGGTAGTGCTTAGCCTCGCCCAAATGCCAGGACTAGCTAGTTGTCCATAGCTCCGCTGTCTCTTTAGCATTGCGCCTCCAGTGCAAGCTATGCTATTTTTTTTTCGTTGCTGATTTTGAGGAATTTGTTCCAGTCTGATCTTGTTTTTCCCCCCTTCGTGGCATGGGCTCTCCTAGGGCGATACTGAGGATCCTATGATCGTTCCCCAGGCCCTCGAAGGTGTTCTCCCAGGTAATTCTCCTGGTGCTCATACACAGTGTTAGCCCGCACCGACTCTGGTGTGCGAGGCCGGCTCGTTGAGAAGGGTTAGGCCGGCCTTTTCTGTGAGGTCGGCCAGGTCTTTTCCTTTCTTTGACGAGTGCCCATATCCCCATGGCGTTTGTGGAGGGTTGAAAGCACATCCGATGATGAGCCTGCTGTCGCCCGCGATAGTCATAGTTTCATTAATTAAATCTTCGAAATTTCGTGTTAGGCCCTTTTTGGACGAGCTGTTGTAGACGTTCAGGACGAAAGTGCTGCTCCTCTTCCTGCGCGGCTCAACTTCTAAGAGGATGTGGCTAATGACCGTGATTTGCTCATAATGCGAGAAATCCGACCAGTACTTTCTTGACTAATGTGGACATGACTATATCAGTACCAGCCCCTTTTGTGCGTTGTTTGTGGGTGGCGTACCCGGCAATTTGGCGTGGTCGAATGTTTCCTGGAGAATTATGACGTCGGGCTTTTTTAGATGCGAAGCAGCTTATGGTCGGGGCTATGTCCCTCCCTCCATCCGCCGTGCGGCGTCCACACCCGCACTGCGCATCCTCCTCCCCTCCTCTCCTTGTATGTATATTTATAGTATATGTACACCAACCTCCGCCTTGCCGGCTTCTGCTTCCGGTTCTGCTTCCGTTTCCACTTGCTGTTCCGCTTCCGGTTCCTCTTCCGCTTCCGCTTCCAGTTCCGGAAGCCAGCTTCCGGCTTCCGGAGAACGCTTCCGGCGTTTTGCCCGAATGATCCCCCGGTGCGTCGCCCACTCATCATCATTCAATGCGTCCTCTCATTCTCCTCCCGCAACGCCGCGATGAGTGCCACGGACAGCGCCAGCGTCAACTCCAGTGTCAGCGCCGTGGACAGCACCGTGGAGAAGAGGGCTCGAGCCGCTGCCGCGAGACGGCAGCGGCGACAGGACGATCTGAAAACTAACGGGATCTTTAATCGACCCCATGGCTGATTCTCATACTACTCAGGGTTCCCCTACGGGAAGATGGTGTAATTTTTTTTTCATTTTGCAGTCGTTTTAATGTGTTGCGCCATCGTTGCCTTTTTTGTTTGAGAAGCTGCGGCAGTTCCACTGCCAGATGACGAGTCTTCCCTTTTTGGTGCCGCCATCTTTACGAGATCTCCTTCTCCAGCTCTGCGAGCCGCTTGTCGTATTTTAGGGCCTGCGCCTTCCTCTCTGCCTCGCTGTCGCTAATGAACGCCGCCAGCATCTCGAACATTTTCTCCATTTTGTCCGTGAGCGTGTTGAGCACGTCCTCAAGAACTTTTGTTTTTATTTGTGCTAGGGTGGGGTCTCTTGACCTCCTGTACTGAACCGACCTGTCGTTGGTCTTGGTCTGCGGGATATTTTGCTTAGCGCCCGATTGTTGTGCTACCTTTTCTACCATCTCCACCTCCTCCTCCATGGCTTCGGTGGATGGAGTGGAAACGGCGGCGACGGAGGCTGACGGGGGCGATTATTGTGTCTGCACATTTGAGAGTATTTCAATGTGTTTTCTTTAGTTCGTCTATTTTCTTGGCTGATTCACTGTTCTGTTTTTTCCTGGCTCTTGCCTGAGTAGCTGGTTTTCCGTTCTATATTCCTTCACGCGTTCCTCTATGTGTTCGTACTTGCCCCTATCGTTACTGGTATTGACGGACCTTCCACGTTTGCGACCCGCCACTACGTCTGACCGGCTCACCTTTGCTGGGGTCTTCTGTTCTTGCTTCTTCCCCTTCGTTTCGGGCTTCCCTCCCCCCCCCCCCCCCCCCCCCCCGAGGCGGATCTCGACCCACGCCCGGTCCTGTACCTGATCCTCGACATGGACCTCGAGGTCGGTCGTCCCCGCGCTCCCGGCCTGGACCTGGACCTGCATCTGGATCTGGGGGATGGTTCTTTGCTGCTGATTTTCCCGGCGTCGGGGTCTTGTGAGCCGGCTACCCGCAGGAGTTCTTGCTCGTTTCTTTTCGCTTTCCGTCTGCTTAGTTTGACCGTGTACTGCATCTTGAATTTAGCGCTACAAGTCCGGTCCACCGTGGGGTGCGCCTGTCCACAGAGCTTGCATTTGGGTGTGCATTCGTGATCTTTGGCCGGGTTTTTGGCACCGCACGCTGGACACAGCTTGTCGTCCGGTCTGGGGCACACATAGGGTCTGTGCCCGAGCCTGTCGCACTCTTTGCAAAAGTCTACTTTTTTCCGGTAAAGGGATACTCTCATCATGATGCTGTTGAAGTGCGCCCACGCGGGGACCCTGTTGCCCTCGTATCACGGTGATCGTGCTGCCCAGTCTCTTGGCGTATGCCAGGGAAGGGTTCCTCGCGTTCAGCAGTGCGTGCAAGAGCTGTTCTTGTGGATCTATTTCAGGGGATTGTTGAGTTTATTATCCCCTTGGTCATCTGAGACGTGCGCGTTGGTCTCGTACTTCTTCCCGTTAATTGTTAATTCTTTGAATTTGGCGACTTTCGTCGCCGTCTTCTCGTCCGGTGTGCTTATCACCAGGATGTTTCGCGTGGTGTTGAGGCAGATCGTGACGATTTCGTCGCTGCTCACTCCTGTTTCATTGCGTATCACCTCGTCTAGGCTGGCTCTGCACGTGTTTCTGATGTTCAGCCCGTCTTTCGGTCTGACGATTATCTTGATGTCGTCTCTAGGTAGCCTGGGGATCTTGCTTGCTCATAAAATCTTGTTTAGTATGCTCTTCCTGCTTCTGCGCGTCGGGATTCTCGAGCGGGTGACTTGCTTTTCTACCTCTTCGTTAGCGCTCGCGCGGCCCTTTCCTTTGTGCGTCACTTCGATCCATCCCTCCACGTCGCTGTCCTCGGCTGGTCTCGTGGGATTGCTTGTTTCTTCTCTGGACTTGTTATTCTGGACTTCTGCCTCGTCTACCTCCATTTCGTAGGTGCTTCCAATTATCTGGTTTATAGCGCGGCACCGTTTTTCGCCCTGCCGGGGGCTAGCAGGGTTCCTCCAGACCTAGTCGGCGTTAGGCTTGGCTGGGCCACACACGTTTTCACTTCGAAAAGTCTTGAAAAAGATAATTTAATGAATGCTCGGAATTAAACTAGTGATAAACACCGGGGCCGCCCGCACGCTTCAGCTTCGCTCGTTAACCATCTACACGAAGTGGAAGGGCCGACGAATTTTTTGGAATGTTATTACCTAGATGTACTTAAATGTGTCCGTGGAGTGATGAATCCTCCAGGGTTCAAAACTTTTTCTTCAAGTTACATTCTGCAACCCTTCCTGTCAAAACCTGGTTAGACAAAAAGGGACTGCTTCGTGCCGTAGTCGACAAACTGCCGTTTGTGTCCCCATGCTGAAACAATTGATCACTGTTTTGTAGATTATAGGGATGCCGTATTCCTCTGGGACATTCTCCTAAAAACCCTTAAAAATATTTAGATTTCAAACCATACACAATTCGTTTCCTTCCTTTTAAATATCCCTGGGACCCACCATATGGCATGTTAATGGTAATTTGCCTATGTAGCCTTTGGCACAGTAGAATGTGTGACAGGCATGCTGAACCACCGCGAAACACTCGGTCGTTTTTTCGGGAATCTGCTATTTTTATACGTTCGTAGTGTTTACGCTGCACAAGAAACAGCGCTGGAATGGATGCCTTTATTGGACGCTTGCACGTGCCGGCCTGATTTTTTAATGTGCTTTCCGTAATCTTTAATTTCTGTGGCGATTTGTTTTTCATGTTTAGCTGAAGATTCTGCTGCCATGTAATAAAGAAAAAAAAAAAGAAAACAGCAGCGGTGGTTTCAGAGAAGCAGGCCCGTCTCGCGCCCCGGAGGCGCGGGCTCGATTCCCACCCAGACAGAAATGTACCAAACTTTTTTTTTTCAATGCCACTAATTTACATTGTTTACAGAAACCTCCTTGAGAAGTGTTACGTCAATCCAAGCATTTTTAAGTGTTCTTTAGTCTTTGCGGCGTCGAAAATTTTTTGTCACGGTGCAGTTTCGCAGAGGTCAACGCCAAGGACGCCGTCAACACAGACATCTAAAGCTTCCGCCTTAAAAAAAAGAAAAACAAAGAAAAAAAAAGATAGCTTAGAGGTTAGCGCATCCGGTTCCTCAGCTTTACGTTGTCACAAGGGCTTGAGTTCCGTGTGTAGTGGCGGAGGTGGGAGCAGATTTGTTTAAGCGAGTAGCCTTTTTTGGCTTTTCCGCCCGTTTCTGTGATAGACGGATGTTCACCGTCGATACAATGACGCCGATGCAAATGGCTTCACCCGTCAAGAGGAAGTATCGTTCCGGAGAGTTAGCATCAGTGCGGCTGCCACGCCGCGTCCATCCGCGCGCAGTGGAGACATCTCGACGCCTCTTCTAGATACCCGTACTGTCCTGCGCCAGTACGGGAGGCAGAGCTACAGCACTTACTATGGACGTGCCCTGGTCTGCAAATCAACTCGTCAACGTCCTCTGAGCCGTGTGGGTCTCCACCCTAATCGGCCGCCCGAGTTACACAAGTGGATCTTTGGCGCTCGTCATCGCTCCTTATTGATCTTTATGCAAGAGACACATCTTGACAATCATGTGTAACACTTCCTTTTGATGCCGTAAGACAAACTAACGCAATAAAAAAATGGCGCATGCTCCCGCACAGCGGAGTTGCAGGGTGCTCTCGTCATCGAATGCCAAATTTTTATAGCTTGGAAGCATCTGAAGGTTTACAGGTTACGGTGGAGCGCTCGGGAAGGACAGCCCTCCTCTTCTCCCTCTGGCCTCTCCCTCTGTGACGGCTGTGGGAGAGGGCTCCGGTGATGGAAAAGGAGGATGGAGCCTTCCACGCTGGCTCTCATGCCACTGGATACAACGCACATAGGACGAATCGGCTTATATGTATGGCCACCTATACTATCGCTACAAATGGGCTGGTTAACGAAGCTGTTCTCTGCGGGATTACGCAAAGAAAGAACAAATGCTACTTAAATATTCTCAATAACAGTATTCGTAATGTGTATTCGTAATGCTGAGGTGTAGTACAGGTGCCTTAACGACGACGACAGCGTGACAGAAAGGACAGACGGACGTAATAAATGCAGTTTTGACCTCTTAATTGCTGTCGTAGTAAAGGAGGATTGCTGAGGCCGTATTTATGTAAGAATTAGTATTTTGCTGGCATGCCATTTATTTCTTATCAGCCATCACAGCGCCTGTTCGATACTGACGATTACGAAGAGCTGCTTTCATGTCAGCCGATGACGACAGGCAGAAAGAATGAAAAAAAATGTGGTTGATCCCTCTTATATAGGAATCGGTATAGAACACGAAAGTGAAACGTGTCTTCACAGAAGTAGTGTAATGTTTATTGCACATTGATATATAATGTCTATTGGTGTTTTGTGGCTAAAGCGCCCTTAGGCGTTGATGCACCCACGCTGACGCCTGGTGGCACGTCTCCTCCATCGCGACTACCAACGTCGATGACCATGAGCAACCGTCGTGCATATGGAAGCTGCACTACGCTGCACACGCTAGCACAACGCGAAAGACGAAGCAAGTAACTGACACACTAATACAACGCGCAAGACAAAGCACGTAACTGAATCGTCACCGAGTCAAATCAGCGCGTACAGCGCGTCGTAATTGCAGCCTCCGCGATCAACTTCAGAAACATTTTCAGAGCTAATTGCGGAGGCCACGCTCCGCTGTGCTGAGTACGGTGAACGCCACCTAGGTGGCGTTGGTAGTGCTTCTTGATGCCAGCGTCCCTTCGAATGCTGGCATCGAGGCGTCGTAGTGCTGAGACCACCGAAGCGTTCACTGTCGGTGCGCGTTAGTGTCATAATGCAGTACTTCTCTTTTATTGCGATAGCAATTATATGGACACTCAAAAGCAGATTTCTGCCGTCGGCGTCGCCGTCGCCGTCGCCGTGAGGTTCCGTATGACGTCAATGGAGATGAAATCGTGACCGCGCGCCGCCGAACGCTGTATGTGCGAGTGAAAGGGCACGAGGGACGCGCTCTTTCACGGGGAGTGAACGCACGGCGGAGAACAAACGCGCGTTCCGCGCCGTGCTTGCTTAAGGGCTGCAGAAGTAGGCGTCTCTTTCCTCCTTTACAATCACCATATATGTGGAGCAAACGCGCCTTCTTCCGATGCGCGAGAGGCCGTGGGGGAGGGAAGGAAGGGGGAGGGAAGGGAGGCGACGTTTAGCTGCTGCACCAAGTGACTATTTATATCAGAGGCTCCGGCAACAGTCACCAACGCCGCACGCATTTTGAGCGAACGCGGGCAAAACGCCGACGGCGTCGACAACAGTTCTGCGCGTTGCCGGTGCTGCTGCATGTCCAAGTTTATACAGCTGATAAAGCTAATATCATTACTCCGTATAGCTCTCTACAAATTTGCTATCGCAATTGATGCTTCACCTTTCAGGTGAAACTGCGACAACTTTTCTGCTCGTAGGCGGCGGCACCGCCCCGAGCAGGAGCGCGGGTACACGGAGGAGTGTTAGATATATAAGGCGCGTCTGTGTAGCTCTCTGCAAATGCGTTTGTGGCGCAATGGGTTAAACGCTCGGCGATCTATCGTCGCGGACCGAGAGGTCGTGGGTTCGATTTCCAAATTTTGCATGTTTGTGGAACTTTTTCTTCTGGTTTCTTTCTTTGTATTATGTTCGTGTACATTGTAAGCTGACGTATTTCCGTGACGGAAATACGTCAGTGAAGTCTTGGTGGACCCCGGCATAAAACACTTTCGTGTTAAAATGAAAAGCATCCTAAAAAATGGCCTCTGGGCCCGTTTGTAAATGCGTATCTATCTCAGATGATTTAAGCATGGCCGGGATAATGTAATGAATTGTTTGCGATACTTTCCTTTTTGCACTTATGGTCACTGGTCTGAGCGGCTCTTCACCCAAGTTTTATCACTGCGATTAGTGATAAACGTGGGTTTGAACGGTGGATGACGATAAAAAATTTATAGACCCGAGCGAAATGAATCTTTGTATTGTATTGACCGGTTCATGTCTCTAGCAATATGATTAGGAGGATGTCGCCATTGGACAGATGGTCTCAAAATATAATAAGTCCAAACAGGTTAAACGACCAAAAACGCCTGCATGCGCTCTCGTGCCGATGGTGCCTATAAAAGCAAAGTTGGAGCAAAAATGTGTCGGGGCATGTGTAAGGTGCGTTAAAGTAGGTTATAAAGTACTCAAACAAACCAAGCTTTCAGCAACTTCTTCTTTATTTGTAAAGATCACATAACACCGTGCTCCGAAGTTCATAGAGTTAATGAGAAAATACTTTAAGCAATTTTCGCATATGTCGTGAGGCAGGCTAACATAATGATCACTACTAAAACATAATACAATTCTGTGCCGCTAACAGCACCGAACACGCGTTTCCGGCATCGATTACAATAGGAGCACATTTTAGCAGCGATTGCGAGTCTGTTACAGCATTGAAATATACTTCATCATATGGACCTGTTCGATTGTCTCTCTGTAAATTTGATGCAAAATAAAATATTTCCTTTACGCCACTTAATCTATGGCGATACTAGTAGTTACTGTGTGTTAGAACTGCTCTGCGAAATCAGAAACGTGACTGCCACCTTGTTAAATGCGCGCCGTCTGATTTCACTGGCGAGAAAGCTCACTAACCTGGATGTACATATATGTAAGTGGCTGCCAACAGAGCCGCGCACGTGAACGGTCTGTGTACAAGAGCATCAACTGGCTCGAAATAGTATTGCACAAAGGGTAACTACTTGGACGCACAGGGGCAACGATCAACATTAGTTGTCAACGGGGCATCGACAATCACAGGAAGGAAAAATGAGTTCGGTATTGAAACAACGTCAACAGTGCGCACATCTTGGATGAGAAAACTGTGGACAAGTGACAGACGAGGCATGTGAGATACAACAACGTCCAGATGTATACAGTGCATCAAGACCTTTCAGACACATGAACGCGCTTGTATGCGGGCATTGGTTATTCCTAATGCAGTATTTCGATAGAAAGCACACTACTGCGCTAAAAGGCTACGTTTTATTGGAAGAACTGCGCTAGTAGCTCCTCTTTTGTTTTGTGAATGAGCTAATACAAAGAGGCAGTGAAAACATAATGCACTTAGCGGTTGTTCATGTTCATGCCTAAACGCAAGAAGCACTGTGCTGCAGAGACCGTTACGTCAAATTAAAACCACAGGAAGCGTCCAGCTAGATGCTCTCCGCTTAGGCACAAATAGCACTGACGTTCGTGAAGCTTACGAAGCCCGCTGCCACGCTGCCTTACGAGTCAGCTGAAGTAACGCTCAGAGTTTAGACTATAGTACTCTGTGTTGCAGTGGAACACTAAGCAAAGTATGTCAGTCAAACCAGCTCTAGTGCCATTAAGGGGACTATAAGGGGAACACTGGATGAGTTTAAACTGATGAAGTATGCTTTCAGAACTTTGTTTCCGTTATGTTGCAGTAAGGGGTCGATTAGTAGAAGAAAAACTCAAGGTCAAACCTTCATTTTTTTTTATTTCCCGGCGAAACTACAGCGCCTGTGCGTCAGGTTGACGTCAAAAAGTGCTCTTTTGTATTTGGGGTGTGGTGGCACAAAAAAAAAAAGTTCTCGAAACTTGCTCAGTTTAATCTTTCGCTCGTTCGGAATATAATGTATTCCCTCTTTGCCGATAAACAATTACCTTGGCACCAGCAAGCGCTGTTAAATATCCATGACGTCATGGCGGGCTGGTGGGATAACTCCAAGGCGGCGTTGCCACTCGTCGTTCATGTTTAGCCTTTTAGAGCTTACCAAGGCCTTTTGGTATTGTTGAAGAGTAATTTACTAACACAGCTGAACTTATTTCTCTCTTTAGTGTCCCATTTAACAGCGGAAGTACAATTGAGTTCAACCGTCTGCACTCAGAGTGCGTTCTCTGCTTACTCTTTGAAAGTATGTTATCGCTCAAATTATCAGGAAGCTCATAACTTATCGGGAGTGCTCGGTGTGCCTAATTAAAAATTTGGTACAACGAGGACTTTATCTAGACAACTACTTGGTTTCTTTTGCTCCAGGCTGCATAAATATTAATTAGAAAGGCGTCCCTGGTGGTCATCTGTTAACAATGCAGCATCTCGAACATAACGGAGACAATTTGCATCAAGTGTTTCTCAGAGGGTTAAAGAAAACAACCCCAAGTTACACGTCACTAAACACTGGTATTTCAACATTCCACTCAACCTGACAAATGCCTTCACACATACGATGCAGGAACCGTGCAACTTGCTTGAGTAACGCTGCATGACATACACACTTGCATGCAATGCAATGATGCTATGAAGCTCTGGCAATGCCCTTCAATTGTGTAACATACTTGCGTGTATGTTTAACATATGAATAAGGGGGAAAATGAACGGTCAGAGAACTATTCACTGTTGCGTAACTTTCGAAGTTGTTTCCATTCGTTATTAACAAATACATTCGATGTCTGCGATATAAACTGCAACGCTAAGTTCTTTTTCTTTCTCTTGTTGTTTTGCACTGAGGGAAGATGTGTGCTTTATTTCTTAAAGGAGCTTTACGAAAAAAAGCACTTAGTTGCTAGTTTCTATCCTAGCTGCTTCGAAGTGTCCAAGGAATGGTGTGGGAAACAACAACTCGTAGGCAACGCCTAACGCCGGCGTACGTTGAATGCGTCTTATCCTGTCGTCCAAGAGATCCAAGTGATTAGATATTTCGAAGCCACGATTTCTAAAATTGTGATTGTACGGAATAGTTTCAGTGCTTCTGCTCACAATAGCCTGTTAGTCGTGAGGTCATCACGCTCAGCCTCAGCATGAAGACAGCGTAGGGTGCAGGGTTTGAGGGTGGGAGGTGCGCGATAAATATAACTTGCAAACCAGTTTGATGAACTGTGGTTGGTATTGCCATATTGCGAAATGATTAGAAAATTAAGTGCTAGTGGGCTAATGAACATTCTAAACTCGCTTCACAACCCTTAAGCAAAAATTGGTACCTTCAGTACCAATTGTTGAGATGTTAATGTATTCTAATGAGGAATTGAAAAAGAAAGAATGCGTTTATCTGTGAACGTTCCGGATACGGATGAATTCTTCGTTACCGCAAGTGTAAGTAATCTGCGTTTCGCTTTTCGAAATCTGCTGCGAAAAGAAAACAAATCCCTCCTTTCGGCTGTGTTCAGACGTAAGCCGTGGTACTGCAACCACTTTATCTTACATTAGATTGTGTACAAGAAAGATAACAAACGGAATGACGAAAGTAAGAAAATAACAAACATGAAAAGGAAAAGTGGGCACGCGAATAGGATTCTGGACTCTTAGTCCTCGTAAAAAGGTGCTTTCTGGTCAAACCGGGAAAATCTAACAGAAGAAAAATGCCTAGGGCTAGGTCGCTCATGTCAAAGCGTTGTATAATTTATTTGTTAATCAAACGTACAATGCACGCATCTCTCCAGCTTTATCTCCGCATCTCTCCACCCGCAAGCTTTATAATCCCAAGGATTATAAAGCTTGTGGGTGCACAGGTTAAGCCAACCAGGGTCACTTGTAAAAGGCAAGACCAAAAATTTGCGTAGGATCTTGGGATCCTTTCAAGAAAACTTTTCTTATATAGTAAGCCTCTCTATATAACCGATGTTTCCAAGCGCATTAGATGACATAAAAGTAGTCAGAAAGCGCTGAACTTACAACTGAATTTTATTTTCCTGAGCGCAGCTACAAATTGATTCTGTATAGCTCCAACAAGCCCAGTGCTCCACCTCGGGGAGCTCTCTGTAACGTTCGAATCGCGAAGGACAAGCTTCGCATAGCTACTTCATTTGCGACTTCATTTTTCGCTTTACAGTGGTGAGACTGACCGCAATGCTGGAAGAGATAGCTGGAGTGACAGCGCAACGACTAAACGTCAATGAGGACGACACCCACAAAACAGAAGTTGAATCAACAACTGCGCAAGGCGCTAGTTACTGAGTGCGACGGCGGCATATACCGGGGGTTTCTGCGAAGATTTGAAGCATCTTCAAATATTACGTGGGGCAGATAGCTCGATTCTAATCCTCCCGCGTGTAGTGCTTCCGTAGGCGGACATTATTAGCACCACAAATTCAAAATGCACCATCGACTAATTGATTAAAAGTCACTAATTAAGTTTTTAAAGTAATTACCGTATGGCGAACATTGCAAATATACAATATACGAATCGCAAGGCGGATTCTCTTGGAACTAATTCTCAGGAGGACCACCACTTTCGGAATAATAATTTCCGAACTTTGCGAAGAAATACAATGGCGGTGCAGTTACTTTCGTGCTACAATGTATAAAACAGTGTTTTCTTAGGAAATTAGGCGGAACGACAGTGCACTTTTACCGCACGTTTGATGGCGCATATCTCTAAAATGGTGTCATCCACACAATTATATTCAAGTCTCCCTGGCAACAATTTCTAAATTGTAATAGGTACCATCGGGTAATTAGTTAAAGCTTGGTTGGCAAATTTTTTTAATTAGCCGATTATGCATTTCAATTTCTCGTGCGAGTAATGCCCACCTATTCGAGCAAACCAGCTCGAGGACTAGAGTTGTTATATCTGCCACAGATAATTTAAAAAATTACTTATATTCTTCGCAGAAACACCTGGCATATGACCTTGCCTCGTCCATCAGGGTGTCGCCGAATAGGTAAAGTGGGCCAGTTTCCGTAGCCGGTGCCGTTACGACCTGTTCTGCAGAGCGTTCTTTGTCGTTACCGGCCCGGTGACTCTGATTCCAGCAATAACAGCGCTGCCTATACGTAGTCGTTATCCAGTTTCAGCTGACTTCACAGACTGCACAATAGACTTCACGCTATCAGGACGCCAGCGGGCCCGTTCCGCCTCAGCGTCGCTGCGGTTACTAAGCGAACAGTCTTTCTTTGGCACACACAACCGCTTGTAGACGTCAGCATCGCACGTGTTTCAGAGGGCGTGCCGCGCGCGAAGCTGTGCTGACACGGCTGCGACAGCCAGAGACAGGTGTTCCAAGTGTGCTGACCAGGAGAGCCACTGGTGCCTGCCCAGAGTGGGTGATGACGCGGCGTTGTTGTACTTGGAGCTGCCGTAGCGTGGGAAGTCAACCTCGGACTCGACGAGTCCTTCGTCCATGCGCGCCCAGGAACCGTTGTTGGGCTTAGGTTCGAGGCCGAGCGCATGGCACATGAAGTTGTAGTGGTCCACGTTGACCAAGGGTTTGATCACGTAGTCCCGCTTGATACCTGTTATGGTGAAAACGCGAACGTGCAAATGAGAAGAGTCCGTGACGCTCTCATTATAATACCACGTATTCTCGCTTATATATATATATATTTACGGCAAGGCTCGAATGATTCTGAAGTTCTTTTATGACGTGCCCACGAAGAGCTGAATCGGCATCAAGCAAAGAAAAAAAAAAAAACGGGCAATGCTTGCATTGTGTTAGTGCTGTAATATGCACACTAAATCTCGACTGTAATAAGAACACCCCTTGTTAATACAAATGCTGCATTCCTGAAGCCTTTACTCGGTGACGTTGGGCGTTCTTAGTGGGTGGAGCGTAAAGCTACGAGTGAGCGATTGCTTGCTCGCCACGATGTTTGCCTGGCTGGACACCTACAGATGCAGTCATTCCAAAGACAGGCCGACAACCTGCAGAGTGCTTCGGCCGTGATGCTTAAGCCTGGTCGTCACTACCAGAGCCCTCGTTTTTTTTTTTTTTTTCGTAGTACGGCTGAAATTCTGCACTTCATGTTCTTGAACCGCTGCCAGACTTCTCTGGAATGATCAGTTGAATATTCCATTGCTTTTATTTATTTATTTATTTATTTATTTATTTATTTATTTATTTATTTATTTATTTATTTATTTATTTATTTATTTAATTACACGTGGCTGGCGAGACAACGCTCGCCTCCACCATTTCGTATCTGCAGGGGAGTTCGGCCAGGACCCTTGCCCGACGGTTCTTCGAAATTGTCCCGAGCAACGAAGCAGCGGCACGTTACCTTCCTTGCTCATGGTGGCATTGCCTGATATCGGTCCACCGCGCTTCTCTGCCGGATCTTTGTTGCATTTACGTCGATAGCGAAGGCCGAACGCCCCTTCGAGAAAGAAGTGGCCGCGCCAAACGCAGGATGCCGGGACGACGGGTTAGGCGGTTAAACAGTTCGGCTCGTATGGCCCACAGATATAATCCCCGATTGTTATTCGAGTGTGGTGATCGCTGAAAAGTGTCGTTGCCGGAAATCCGCACTATTGATGGCTTTCCGCGCTTTTGGGTGTTTTTCTTCGAGCAGCTAGCAGCGGCAGCGGCAGCAGCAAGGCGCCGGTTGCTTCAAAGTTCGCTCCACATTGGTGGTATGCCGTGTGTGCACAACGGACGTGGCGAGGTAAGCACAAATTATAATTACGTTTTGAAAGCTTCCTCTTCGACGTCGGTGTGTGTGCGTTTTCGAGCTCGTCTTCGAGCTTTCATATTTAGGCCCGATGTGAATGGCAGCTATTGTGAAACCGCTTGGTGGTTTTCTTATAGCACTACGTAAAAAATACTATTAGTACGTTATCACAACCAGGGTGCCCAGTATATGCACTTCTGTCGAAATGTGTGTTGCATCTTCAGATGCACGATTTCACGACGTTCACCTCGCCGCCTGTTGTAAGGAATACGGTTGTCACACGTGAAGCTAGAGGCGATTAACCAGACCAGAGCCTCGGAATTGTATGCTCTCCGCAGTTCTGAAACGTACCATTCTTGCAAATCTACGCGCGCAGTGTGGTTGTTTTGAACATTTCGTTAGCTGTAAATAGCTAAAAGCGTCGACTTTCAAAAACACAAGACCCGTATTTGGAACGCACGTGGCATCCTTGTGCTAAAGCCTTTAATTTAACTTTTCAGAGAAAGCTAAACATGAATTATGTCAGAAGTCAAGTCATTGGCACATCACGTTATTCAGTTCTCTTGCGACATGGAAATGCACACACCGCTTTCTTTCTTAACTTTGCGTCCGCTTGAATGACAACACGCCAAAGACAAGTGACTTTTCCACAGCTATACACCAAACCGGTAAGCTGAGAAGGAGCGAGCAAGACATTTGACACGAATTTCTCTTCTTTTCTCTTCTTGCAGAAAGCTTAGAGTTTTCTGCTAGATATAGCAGAGGAAACTCGGGCTCCGTGATTATTCAGCTGCCATAAGAATGATTGGCAGTGTGCATGCATTTGTCTTTGTACCTGTGGCTTTAGACGTCCTTGTCGCGTTGTTTATCACGGTTTACTTAAGTTTCAAGCGATCGTATCGTTCTAAAGCCATAAAGGCATGTGTAGTCTTCGTAATTACTGTGTTCTACGATGCATAGCGAAAAACGACCTGCTACAATACCGCCTGCCGCCAGCCACCTCCTCCGGTCAAGTGGGTGAACCCCCGATAACAAGCCCCGGCTGCGCCACTGTCTCCACATATGAATACTCATTGGGAATTTATTTGCTTTTAAGACGCACTGTATATTTTGCTGAAAACGGCCAACTTCACAAAGTCGTCCTTTTGACTTCAAACGACCACAAAGTCGTTTGAAGCCAAAGGGACGATGTTTAGGCAAACCCATGTACTACGAAATATTCCCACGCTGACTGAATTGCCACACTCGCAGTTTCGGCAGAAACAAACTCTACACTTCCACATAGTTTTTTTGTAGAAATCTTAATGACGGAAATAATGTAATGCAGTTGTCACTCGCTTTATTATGCGGCCGATGCATTGATTTGTTAGGAAGTTGCCTGTGAAGCCACGGATTGTAGACTTCTAGCAGTCCTAATAAATAAGCCTGTACATACCTGGACCCTGAGCGTAGAAAATGGTCCTCATCTCGGGAAGTTCGGGGTCGTATCCGTGGTAGCCAAAGAAGCGCTTCTTGTGGTTCACTTTTGTCTTGGTGCTATCGCTGAGCTGCAAATGAAAATGAAAAAAAAAAAAAAAAACACTGGCTGTTCAGATATGTGGGCTTTCGCATACTATATGATGTCTGCACGTCGTCCTGTCTACCTGGCGTGGTCAACACATCAGCTATAGTAAACGCTAACCACAGTGCCGGCTATTTATGACGTGATTGTAAGGCGACCAAATGTGCCGCCGCACTCTGCTTGACAGAGCCGATGGTTAAAGCCACTGAAATTCTGTCCCAATAAAGCTGAATGATCACGAGACATGCTACGGAGGACAAACAATATACCATGAGAAATCAGAATACGAACTCACAGGCGAGGCTGGGTTGTTATCAAATAAGCAGTTCGTATACTCAGCTTTGACCGTGAGAACATAAATAACGAAGAACTTTTATTTGTATTGATTCATACACACGGCCTAAGCTGAGAGAGCATAAGGTCAAACAAGCAGGTAAACGAGAGTACGTTCTATTGGGGCTATTGATATTACACTTAGCATAGAGCACCTCAATATTAGAGGTATATTACAACTTGGGACAAATGATTCAAAGTTACGCAAGCAGTTTGACACTAAAGATAGACTGTTTTAAATACTTTTTTCGGTGTATTTATTTTAAGATAATTTGGTATATTCATTAGTGAAAACGGCTGACCAATTACAAGCAGCCTGATTAACAAAAATATTTGTGCATTCGGCCCTCCAAAGTTTCGAATCTTTATTTGAGGAATAAAACTAACAAAACAAAAGAAATGACAAGATTATTCTCGGTAAATCACCAGCAGATGAGACCACCTCCCAGTGCAGAAATTGTCAGTTTATTGGTGCCACCAGGCAGCTGCTAAAAACTTGTCTTCGCAATCGTCTGGAAAATGGCATCTGAATAGTTGCTATTGTGCAACGCTCTTAACTGTAAAGCGAGAAAGACGCCAACGGGAATCTGACAAGGAAATTGCGAGGAAATCTTTTCGAAATGTTCACAGGCCTTTCAGGTTCCCTTGGTGCTTTGCGTGAACCCATGGTTCCTTTGAGAACTGTAAACTCGTCTGCTCACCGGCAAAATGAAGTACTTCGGCGTGGTCATCAGGAACATGGGCAGCACCCTCGGGCTGTGCTTGATGTGGTATCTGGCTGGAATCTCGTCCTTAGTGTAGACCTGCAGGCCTTCTACGCGAGCATCGATCAGGGCACGGTGCAGCTGGCCAGACGGAGCGGAACAAAGAAATAGAGAGTGAAAAATGAGCAATGGAGGGTGTCCAACTTCAAGAGGCCGCAAGAGAGTAGCGGTGGGTTCACTGCCACTCGTAGCCGATATCGAACACTGGCGCACAGCCGTCACGCGGGTACGCAACTTCTTGAAACAAAGTGATCCTGTAAAGGCTGCCTGTTTGATAAACTCTTGCGAACGGCATATGGCCAACATTTGATATACCAGAGTATGGCGCTAGGATGAATAGTCATGATTATTTGTTCTCTTGGTTTTTTTTACGTATATAGCTACAACGTTATGGCAGACTGTGACCACAGTTGGCTCTATCTGGCCACTTGCTTGTATCGCTTTTCCGTCGAACTTTATCCGCAGTTAATGCAGGAGCATGTAGAAATGTTGCAAGGCGTGAGCCCCGAAGCCCTGATTTCATTCTTGTTTCAACTCAAATTGCACAGCTTTCATTCAAGCGTGCAAAGAATTTCGGTGGTATTGGTCTAAACTATGTGCATGAGTTCTATTACTCCTATGTGATACACGAATGTCGTCCTAGATTTTAATCTCCAGTTAAGCTCAGAGCCCTTTCCACGAAAGAAGTCTCTGTCTTTCCTTCATTTTTTTCTTCGTTTCCATCAGATTCATAATCAAAAGAAAACCATAACAAAACATAGAACGAAGAACATTGAGCATGCCAGACGAGCAAGTATAAAAAGCGTGTTCCCCGCATCTGAAGTTGTGAGAGTTCAGATCTTCACGCACTAGGTTTTGCGTTATAAGCGTGTAAAATGAATTAACTCCGACCTACCGGCCGGAACATGTCTTTCCTCGGAAGCACCATGGAATGAGATCCGAAGTTCAGCATGTACTTGATGTAAGGCGAGTATTTGTCCAGCATGATGTCGGTGGTGGACTCGGGACCGGTGTTGGCGATACCGTGGTCCGATACAATCATCAGCGTCACCTGCGTAGCCGGCATTGGCACGAATCGGAGGTGTTAAACAGGGCCATAAAATGGCAATATCGAATGTACTTCGTCGTGCCATCTGATGACAGAATTAAAGATATTTCAGGTCATTGAGAAGTACCAATCTACATCAGCCTAAAATTGGTTATGTGTAAAGCAACGCGCAAACTTTCATTTTGCATGCACACATTTAATTTTCGGAGACAGACTCACCTTAATGACTTCCACCAGTAATATTTTACCTAAGGTTATCTGGCTTACCTCTTTTGTTCGCTCCAGATACATTTGGCTAAATTTAGGTATGTTGCATTTGCGATATCAGGCAATAAAATTGGACTTGGAACCTCCAGCAGTTACTGATCATATACGTCACAAAAGCACCCCCTCTCATGTCCCATATCGAACAAAACACCACATTGAAACCTGCTTTATTGGGATCATACCCAGCTTTTGTGAAAAACGTGGGGCCGCTTCTTCTGTCAAAGGAGAAAGACAGAGAAAAGTTGTCTGGTTGGGGTATTCAAAGGTACTCATATCACAGACCACGCCGAAGCGCATATTCCATAAGCGCTAATCATTAGGCCATTGCCTGAGTCCGGAAGGATTCGACGTACGCGCGGTGCGACGCCTGCATGGCATTGGCAAAGGAACATTGTGAACATCCTTCTAACGAATGTACTGAATCAATGTCAAAAGAGCGACATGAATTTTATTTAGCCTGGTTAATTATTCCTTCAAGACTTGATTCGCATTTATTCGCAAAAAAATCGCATTTATATACAAAAAAAGTGAATACTAAAGCTTTCCTTATCTCAATTTGTGTATTAACTGATATACTGGTGCATTAGTATGACGTCACGAAATTCAAAGCATTTTAGCATATTTTGGCCATTTTTGTTCACGAGTGGTTCTCAGGACTCGCTATAGGTTGATTCTGAAATTCGATGTAATTCCTTGTTTATTGATGAACTGTTACCTAGTTCCGAGCAGATGCTGTCGAAATCTCATGACATCACGGGGAAATAGAACGGAAACTTTAAACCTATCTTCTGTTTTACCGTTTTTTACGGCTTGCCACGACTACGCTCCTGGTATAAGACTGACGTATTTAGTATTCATGAAGTGTAATTCAGCGATATAGTCAAACATAACGTTCGTTTCTTTAGTGTCCACTTATTAAACGTGCGCGAGGTGTCATCGCCCACTGTGGACAGATTTTCTGTCGGGAAGTAAGATAGGTAGGGTAGGGTTACTCGGTTTAATATTAATGCACTACATGTCGCCAGTTACTATATCGATCGTGTCGCGTTGCTCTGGAGAGCTGCCGCTTCACTCCCTTTGCTTCCATTCTTGCCGCCGCCATTGCTTAACGTTTGGCTCACCATTGTGCTAGTTCCTAATGGTCTTAGCGCACCTCAAGCCGCAATCATCTTGACTAAAAGAAAATTATTATTATTACTATTTACAAGTACCTTACAGACCTCTCAGAGGCATTGTATAAGGGGGGCGATACAAAGTAGGAACAAAGTAAGAACAAATTGGGTTAACATCAAAGCCAGTAAGAACAATGCAGAACAAAATGAACAACAGCAGCAAAAAAAAAAAAAAATCCAGTTCTCACTCTCACACATGATCAGGGTCGTTTCCCGGGAGCTACTGCAGAAAAGACCAACGACGAAAACCTAAGGAGGCAACTTGCAGTGACGCCACGAGTGTAGCGTGATTGTCCTAGCTGTTGTAGCTATGGATAAGAAAACATTTAGTGAAAGCCTTGGGATTAATCTCATGTTCCATGTTCCTCTGGACACGTAATCTAGTGCTTTAGCTAACTATTCGGCACACCACCGACGGTGGTCCGCATTTTTTTTTTCTTCAACGTAACACTATTCGACAGCGATTCCACGTAATGTGTGTATGCTAGAGCACTGCACGGGCTCGGGCTTACCCGAAAGCCCGGGCCCGGCCCGGCCCGTGGACCGGGTCGGACCGGGTAGGGCAGTTTTTTCACGGGCTCGAGCCGGGCTCGGGCACGGCATGGGTTTTTTGACCCGGGCCTGGGCCGGGCCATTTAACGTGCAGCGCGTTATCCTCACGCGTCTCGACTCTGAAAAACCTCTTGCCCCGGCGCTGCTGGAAGCTAGCAGTGCTACTCCTGTGTACTTCCCTTTTCTTCTTCTGTCGTATTTTGTGCTGTTTGAACAGAATGTAAAAGTCCAGAAAGACCTAAGTCGCCTCAAACCAAAGGATGCCATTGTATTCCTTACCTAAATCAATGTAATTAATGCTTTCAGCACGGTGTAAGCGCGTTCGCGACTTGCTGATTCGTCAAAGGCGAATTGGTAAAACGATGACTGGTAACATAAGATAATTCGTCACGCGGCTGAAATATGGCACTGCGTCCATCCATGATTGCACGCATGTTCTCAACTATCCGCCTAGCAGCAGCGCATTACGCTGCACCACGGAGGAACGAGAAGCTTTCTTTCTCCATTTACTCCATCCATGCGCTGCGCTCACGACCGGTCGTGGCGGCGCTTCGGCTATAGTGTACTAGAATACGGTTTAGTGGGGCAAGCGGCTGAGGCGGCGCATGCTTTGCAGTGAGGCGTCCGACGTGGAAAAATACTGTGGCGGCGTGGCGATAGAAGTCATCTTCATCTTTCTGGGGTTTTACATGCCAAAACCAGTTCTGATTATGAGGCATGCCGTAGTGGAGGGCTCCGGATTAATTTTGACTACCTGGTGTTCTTTAACGTGCACTACAACGCAAGCACACGGGCGTTTGTTTTTGCATTTCGCCTCCATCGAAATGCGGCCGCCGCGGCCGGGATACGATCCCGCGATCTCGTACTCAGCAGCGCAACGCATTAGCTGACTGAGCCACCGCGGCGTGTGGTGGTAGAAGTCGATTGGGCCGCATCAAAGTCGCGCCGTTAGAAACGGCTGGCGATACTGCTCGGCAGGGTCATTCGTACTATTTTGCGCGCTGGTATTTGCGTTCAGACCGCTAAAGTGGTGTTCATAATTGCATATGACATGTATTTATGCCTTAAGAATAAATTCCTTTCATTCTCTTTATTTTATTTTTTTAATGCCACTCGGTGGTCTTTTTCGGTCTCGGCCCGGGTTTGGGCTGGTTTCGAGTCAGGCTCGGGCCGGGCTCGGGCCTAAGGTAAAGGGGTGGCGGGCCGGGCCGGGTGGGTAACGTAGAATATTTCCGGGCCCGGGCCGGGCCCGGGTCTCGCCATAAAACTTTTGGTCGGGCTCGGACGGGCAGCCCGATGTAAAATCGGGCCCGGGCCGGGCCCAGGCTGAAAAAATCGGCTCGTGCAGTGCTCTAGTGTATGCTGATATATTTCCACTTTGGGTGAAGAATATTCTTTCGCGATGAAAAAAGTAAGTGCACTTTCGCGGCCCGAAGTACGCGGCGACATTTTGTGGATTTGTGACGTTTATTTTTGTGATAGGAAAAGACCAGTCATTCAGAGAAAACCAGGACAAGAAAGCAAAAGCAGGGACGTTAGCCAGTCGCACTTTCGGTTTGCTACCCTACCCTGGGAGAAAGAGATCAAAAAAGAGAAAGAAGAGGAAAGAAAGAACACTAGTAAAGCACACACTGGTATGCGGCCACCACGTCTATAAACGTTCGCGAAGGCCTGTCCACTCAACACCGTTTTCAAAAGTGAAGGTCTTTGTACCGTGGTCATGGGCGTCGCTGCCGCAGAAAGCAACAAGGCTGTTGCTATAGTCCAGTCATTCACTAATCGCGCTGCAGACGCCATGGCCAGACATCTAATACGGGAACTCTTGCTCAGGACCAGAACAACGTTGAATCTCTAATAAACACCTGTACGCTTTTTGCCTGCCCGGGTGCTCACGATTAACGTTGTTACAAAACGTTCACATTTAGAGCTTTAAAGAGAACACGTTTGCAGCACGTTGTATCAAGTGATAAGCTGACCTTTTCGGTAAGGTTCAGAGCTTCCAACTGATCGATGAGATAGTTCAAATGGTGGTCGAATTCTGCTAGCGCTTTGTGCCGCTCCTTGCTCTCTGGACCACGGTGCCGACCTGTAAAAGCAAGAAAGAGTCTAGTAATTTCAGCGCATATCTCGTCATATGCTCGAGCGTGTGTCAACTGTTAGATAAAAAACACTGGCGGATATACACGTTTAGAGAGCGGAGAACGCTCAGTTTGCAGCAGCAAGCCTACCAAAATATGGGAGAGAAACTTGTGGTAACTACAGAAGTTTTGGTCGTATTACAGGGAACCTTTACTGTCGTAACGTCGGAAATGTTTGTTGCAGGAAGAGAAATTTCTTTAGCGCAGCGTGAAATCCTGTGCTCAGCACGAGCTCGTTCTTTCCTAAGGACTTTGATTTTAGACGTGAGTCTGACGTTTTGGTGTTAGGACAGCCTAGCTCCCTCGTGTCAAGAGAAATCGTGGTCGTCGCTGTAACAACTTAAGGCCACGGCAGAAGTTTGTGTCTGAATTACGAAATCCTGCATTCGTAATTCAGTACATAAGCATGAAATACTTGTGCTTTGCATCAACAAATTCTATCACGCCAGAGTCCTTCCTGGAAGGACTCTGATCACGCTCACTGTGTCCATTGCTGTATCGAATTACCGAGGTCATTGTCTAAGTGAGAACACATCTTCCATCTCCAGTAACTCTCATCGACGTCGTTTTTGCTACTCTTGTGTTCGCTAACGAAAGAAATATCGACTTCAGTATTCAGCTTTCACAAACAGGAATGACTTCTACGCATCTAGAAACGAGATTTCTGTTCGACTATCGGTTCCATTAGTTGATTTATTTCGCTTTTCTTTGCCTTGGCCTGATGGTTGACGCAACTGTGGCGCATGCTGCTTTGTGAGAACTTGAATGACCGGCGAAATCGGTGAGACTCTGCGAGGACCTGACCGACGCCTGCTTCACGCCACTCGTATGCATTTCAAGGTGAAAAAATTAAAGTTTTGGCATCAATTAAAATTTGTAACTGGTTAGTAATAATTATTCGATGAGTTCATTAATTAAATGGCTAAATTAATCTTAGCGTGTAATGCGAGGAAAACTCCGAACTGATCGTTTTGAACTACATCTTAGCATCTGGTCATCCGCACTGTGATGTTGAAAATGGCAAATTTGAAATTGCGAAGTAAGCGCAGTAGTCACGTGCTGATCTTACATTGCCATCCATATTTGCAGTTCTGCTTTTTATGCTTTCTGAGCGTGCTGCCAACGCAAAATTTTATATGTAGCTCTATACAGATTCCACAGAACGTGCCTCATTTGCAGAGGCATCTATCTGCCCTTGGATAGTAGTAAACACATTTATAGACTTTCTTAGCTAGTTTCTTGAGTTGCTTCACTGAATTAGCTAAATCTGAAAATAAATCGGCAGGTTAACCTTTAAAACTATTTAGTGAACTTATTTGTGACTAAAACGTACTCGATCAGTCACACAACCGTATTTTTGAAACTTCGTGAAGTAAATTTGATTTATTTTTATATTAAAACAGTAGTACTGGAGCACGGACACGCTGAGGCAAATGAGCCAATATTAAAGATGATCATCAGGCTAATTATATATAAAATTTGTCAAAACTAATAAACTTACTCGCGACTTAGAGTTAGTCGATCAATCGCACAGCCATTCTCGTTTTAATAATGAAACACGGAATTTGTGTGCGTACCGAAGTACGCGACTGCGCCGTACTGGAGCATGGCCAGGCTGAGCTCGTCGGTGTCGAAAACTTCGAGCACCTCGTCCAGCTTGTTCCGGAAGTCGTGGTCCAGGGAGCGCCAGCCCGGCACGGAACGCTGGGGCATGCAGATGGCCGGTCGCGTCTCGTTCAACGCAACCTCGCAGCCCGGCCACCTGCGGCAGTAAACGTTGTACACAACGAGGCGCGCGTTTCGCGGTTCTGTACAGCAAACGCCGGATAGAAGGTATTTCAGACGTGACCTCCGAGATCACAGCGGCAAATGTGCGCCTGTTCAATCTCGGAGGCCACGTTGTAGACGAGCTGCGGAGCATGACGTCAGGGAGATGTGGTGGCGCTGCAGTCTCATTCCACGTAAAGCCCCTCGATAATTCTAAAGTACCGCCACTCTTTGTACTCTGCCGCCGGCACGCGACCTCCTCGTCTCCTCCTCGCCCCTCGCGAGTCCCCTCCGCGGCAGACGGTCTTGCGCCCGCTTTCCTGCACGATGACTGGTCTCCCTGCCGTTGCCCTTGGAAACGAGTGGAGCTTGCGTTTTGCTTGTGTTTTGCTTTTTCGTTCGCGCCATTTTGCGCCTTAACTCGGTTGGCTCGGCGTATAGAGAACGCCGCACGCTAACACTGCACGCTGTTTCCGTGCACTGTCTGCTAGCGCTATGCCATGCTGCTGCGCAATGACTGCAGCAAGAAGCGTGATGATCGTTATGCAGTTTTTACGATAAAGCACGGAAAGAGTGATTGCTTGCGCAAGAAGCAATGGCTGCACAACATTGACCGAAAGAGCTTTGCTCCGACAAGGAACAGTATTGTTTGCGAGGTAAGGCGCCTGTCTTATTGCTCATATCAAAGCATCCGCTAATGCTGCATTTTTCAAATCTTCCGGCCTGCTCATTAGCGTTTTTGTGGAGGCAATTTGTACGTTGCATAAAAATGGCGTTCTCCTCAGAATGCTGAATATTCTGCTGGGACGCATCACCTCGCACGTCGTCAACTGTTATTCAATCGGAAATGCAGCCTTATAGATTCTGTTTTAAACTGAACAAATATACCCGAAGATACAGCCTCTCGATCGCACTTTTCGTGATTGTTAGAATCCGTTGCCTGTTTTACTGAAAATCGGAATAGCAGCTTGTAGATGAGCTATTTACAGCTTCGATGTGTGTGTCAGTCACTTAAATACAATGAATGCAGGGCCTGAAAAAATTAGTGGGAAGTATACCCGTGGTATTGCAGGTGATGAGCGCCAGCTAGTCCACATTTTAAGGCGAGACCCTTAGTTTGATATGTTTCAAGGTGAGCGTTTGAGGTACAGAAAGTAACGTGACCTAATGAAGGCCAGAAGCGAGCCAAATCATGTCCAGCCGTGTATAATAGATTATTAATGATTAGCAAAGTAAGTTCACGACTGATTAATGATTGGATTAAGGTGGTTTCAGGTCAAATAAGGAAGATTAGGTTGGTTTAGGATGGATCAAGATGTAGGATTAAGGTCGATTAAGGAGGATTAGGGTGCATTCAGGTGGATTCAGGTCTATTAAGGAGGATTAGAGTGGATTAAAGTCGAATAAGGTGCGCAAAGGTGGATTAGTGTGGAGTGAGGTGAAATACAGTAGATTTTGCAAAACTCGCATTCGCGTCTCTTAGGCGATAGCTAAGGACACCTGGTAATCTTTTTCAGTTCTTGAATTTGCTTTGAACTGGGCTGGCCATGCATACGTGAGTGGGTGACGATTACTATTTGGTTTTCTCACGGATGCAGGAAATGTGCAGGAGGTGATCGCACACCCTTGCTGTTGACTTCTAGGCGGAGGCCGGGAATCTTCGCTTTAATAGCGAATGCGTTACAATCACCTTTCTTTGGTTTTGTTCTGTTGGTAAAATTTTTCCATTCATGCAACACGATCCGATGTCATTGTATCAATGCGCTTTGATTACGAAGGTTGAGCAATAAATAATGATTATGGTTATGATGTAGCAATGCAGGGAATGTTATCTAGGCAATAATGTCTAGCACTGCAGCGCATTAGCCACTTGTACTTGTATAAAGGACGTTTTATTCATCCTGCCTGAGTGATTAACTCTTCGAAAAATGTTCTAGCTACATTTCACTGAAGACCATTTTGAGCCGTGCATATTACAAGAACTTGGAAAAACGTTTAAGCCCAACGCAGTCCCCACAATTTTCTCCCACCGACCTGTCGTGAAGCACAGGAAGCCCCCTCGACAGCGGCATGAACCTCGAACTGACAGTAGTAAGTTATTGCTGCAGCTGGATCCTTGTCCCGCCTCTAATAATTTCAGCAATAATCATGTCGGTCGCTTAACGACGCAGCCAACGACACTATGACCCTTTATGCAGAGCCTGTCGCCACCGCATCCTTGCCCGCAATCTACAATGCATTGGCAATAGGGCCCCGGCCTCGCTAATCAAAATCACAATTTTAACTATCCTACTACATACATAATTTAATGGTATGTCGATGTGAACTATCAAAATGCCTTTTCCAGAGGCGTTTGTTTTGCCTAAATATATAGAATGCCTTCTCCCATAGGTATACCGAGTATTTTTTAAGCTTTATTGACACGGACGCCTAAATAATAATCTGTAAATACCTTTCCCCAGCTTCTGTTATTGTGGGCGATGAGTGGTTGCCGGCACCGCTTCATCGTACTGAAATTGCGCAACCGTCTTATTCAATGCAGAAACCACAGCGCAAAAGCTGCTTTGACATTGAGACAAACACATGGACGGACGATGCACTCGCCAGTAATTCATTATAACAAGGCACGTTGAATATAATACCTACGGTGCACATGCGCGCACATGCAAGGAAAAAGTGCCAAGCACAGAGAGATTTGCCACAAGCATTACTAGATCCGATGCACAAAGTAAAGCAGCGTATCATGTGGCAGAAAAAATAACTGCAGTATAGAACTCGCCTCAAAGCTCCTTTTACATGTGTGTGTGTCATTTATGAGGCTTTAAGATGAAACCAACCTCCTCCTAAACATTGCCTTCAGCATTCTCCGTGATGTTATCACCATTTTTCAAAATTTTCTACGCCACTGGGGCGTGCAACTGGCCCAAAATCATGCGCCTCCATCGAATTCTCCAGCCCGTCCGCGGAGCCCAGGCGCAATAGCGTGCCGTGCGCAGCGCGTGCAGCCGGCGGGCGAGGAGAATCGAGGAGGAAAGCGGCGCGGCGGGGAGGAGAGTGTCGTTACTTCCAAATTATCAAGGGGCTTTAATTCCACGCAGGTAGGGCAGATAGGGATGAACACTACTGGGGTGAACTATTTTCTACGCATGCAAAGCTAGTAGACGTGGCCTATATTTGAATAGTTTGACTTCGCAAAGATTCAAGGAAGACAAAGGTCCACAGGAAAATAGCGACAAGAAATAAATGATAAGCGATGTTGGAACAAGCGACGTCTCTCACGCCAGCGTTTCGACAGAGGGGCGTACCTGCGTCAGCGCCTGACTAAGCCATTTCTCCTTGTCGAAACTTTGGCGTCAGAGACATTCTCTGTTCGACGACTGTTGAACATTTGCACAGATTGTTCGAAGCGGCGAAAAGCGACGAAGAAATGTCAACATGGTCGACTCCTTTTTAGTGCGTTGGTCTCTTTTTGGAGGCTAAGGAAGTTATACAAAAAATTATTGTTTAGAGTTTGGGGAGGAACCATTTATTAGTGACGAAGTCTTTTACATAAAGATCACTTACCCATTGACCAGCGTTCGGATGGCCGCTATGAGTCATGATTGCAGTCGACGTGATAATGTGACCATCGCCGCAGCGATGGCCAATCGTGGAGAGAACTTTCGTGTTTGGTGAATATCGGCCCTGAACTATTTCGCGACAGCGGAAACACAATCAGCCTTCTCAAGACCCCTATATCTAAATACATATACGCACTAATGAAGCACAGCGTGCTTAGCTTTCGTTTTCCAACTTCTTACAACACGAACAAATTGAGCGAGTGAGTGAATGAAATTTGCCCACCAGTAGACGGCCGATCGCAGCCTGCGTCTCTCGGCCAGTAGCCAGATGGGCTCGGCGCGCTCCCACCAGTGGGACCACGGCAGCGAGCTGCCCGCCATCTGCACGCCTAGGAACAGGTCACGCTTCTCGGTGTCGTACATGGCATCTGCCACAATGCCATGGGACTCCGGGTACAGGCCTGGTACCACCACGACAGCAGCAGCATGCACAGAATAAGATAGAAAAGAAGCGTTGTTTAGCCCACCTATTGGTGCTGCATCTGTAATCTCTTAGCCCACCACATTATTCAAGAGCTGTTACAGTTACAGCTAAGAAGGGTAAAAGATAAAGGCTAATAAATAGAACTCATAAAGCTTTTAGGACACTGGTCTAGACGGGCTTCGGCACTCAAGGCCTTAAGGGCTCTGCTGAAGTTCTTGAGGGCTTGTGAATTGTGCGACCGGCTTTGAACGTTGTAGCGCGTAGGGTCGCGTTATTGCGCGAATTTTCTTTCATTTTTGTTTCTTCTATCACCTTTTATTCCCTTTACCCCTTTCCCCAGTACAGGGTAGCAAGCCGGTATTTACACTGGCTAACCTCCTTGTCTTTCTTCCCCTTCTTTCTCTCTCTCATAAAGTTTAATTATGCTCAAGAAAAAAAAGATGGACGAATTGGTTCTGGTTTATGAATGATTATGAGCAGCTGAAAAGTGCCCAGACCAAGATAAAAAAAGAATTGAGCTTGTGGGCACTCAACTTGAACTAAATTTAACTGATTTACGAGCAAAGGTCTGAGGGCAAAGCAAACCACAAATGTAGATGGAAGAAAGCGTATTGTATGAATCGTCCTGTTCGAATCCTTTCTTTTCTGTCCTTGTGGTCTTGCAATGCCCACAATCACGAAGATTAACGAGTGAAAAAATAACGCTTCACATACTGGTCACGGTGGAAGTGCGTGCGAAGAGAGTTGAAAGGATACGACGGGTCAACTTAACAGACAGGTGTAGAGTCGTCGACATGGTAGTTATTGAAGAATTGATTGTGAGCAGGCGTTAGGTTTCATTTTATTCTGACATGTAACGTGACTTTTCTATAAGGGGCGTTGGAGCTCCCTCAGCGGTGATGAATAATGATGCCATCGCAACGACACTACGGAAAAATATGTTTGTTTTGTGCTAAGGAACTCTGGACACGGATGTCTAGTCGTCATCATCATCAATCTATATTTTATGCCCACTGCAGGACGAAGGCCTCTCCCTGTGATCTCCAATTACCCCTGTCTTGCGCTAGATGATTTCAACTTGCGCCTGCACTTATTTATTATAATGTAGGTGCAGGCAGGTCCACGAAAATATGCAGACCCGATAGCGCGATGTATCAAAGGGTTCATTTTCACCACTTTGAGAGTGTGCACGACACTTTGACTAGTTTACACGAAACTGCACTAAGAACCTCTTGCAGTGAACTTTATCTACGTGCTTTTTGTAACAAGGGAAAACGTCTCCTCCATCACGACTACCAACGTCGATGACCATGAGCAACCGTCGTGCATATGGAAGCTGCACTACGCTGCACACGCTAGCACAACGCGAAAGACGAAGCACGTAACTGACACACTAATACAACGCGCAAGACAAAGCACGTAACTGAATCGTCACCGAGTCAAATCAGCGCGTACAGCGCGTCGTAATTGCAGCCTCCGCGATCAACTTCAGAAACATTTTCAGAGCTAATTGCGGAGGCCACGCTCCGCTGTGCTGAGTACGGTGAACGCCACCTAGGTGGCGTTGGTAGTGCTTCTTGATGCCAGCGTCCCTTCGAATGCTGGCATCGAGGCGTCGTAGTGCTGAGACCACTGTCGGTGCGCGTTAGTGTCATAATTCAGTACTTCTCTTTTCTGCTCGTAGGCGGCGGCACCGCCCCGAGCAAGAGCGCGGGTACACGGAGGAGTGTTAGATATATAAGGCGCGTCTGTGTAGCTCTCTGCAAATGCGTTTGTGGCGCAATGGGTTAAACGCTCGGCGATCTATCGTCGCGGACCGAGAGGTCGTGGGTTCGATTTCCAAATTTTGCATGTTTGTGGAACTTTTTCTAAAGTTCATTACAGGCCTGCACAGACGAGATATATAGTTCGGAATTCGTTGCTCCTTTGTAGGCGAGGATAAAGTTCCCATTGTGATAGTCGTATTTGCTCGTCGCTGGCTCTAAGCTTTCTCTTGGCTGTCTCTCCGGCTAGGACGTTGCTGCTTCGGCAGGTGATAATGTTTTATGCCGAAACTCAGCCGCAGCCATAGGCATGATCCTTTGCGAACGAACAAAGCATGCGTGCTACCCTGGGGCGTATTCTCGGGCGATCACTTTCGGCGATACTATCGCCTTCGCATGACGCATTGCTCAACCAGCCAATCAGCTCATCTGGGTTTGTTCAGCTAGCCAATAAGCGCGCACTGAAGAGTGATATTGCCGAAAGCGATCGTCAGAAGAACTTGGAGGACGCTTAAGCTTCGCCTTTAAGAGTGGAACGCGATAGCATTCAAAGATACCATGACTGCTTCTCACGCTTCCCGGCAACTGCAGCTTATGTAAGCGTAATGTTTCCCGGGAAACGCTTGGGGCAAACGCTGTATTCACGAAGGTGAGATTTCTGGTAGAGACGCGGCCTCTTGCGTGGGCCGATGCCGCAGGTCGTGCACAGCCTCGCCAAAATATTACGTCATTTTCAGGATTCTGTTATTGCTTCGAACTTTTATATTTCAATCTGAGAACGTTTAACATAAAAGGCATGCGCTGTCGGTGTTTCGTTCCATGACATTAGTTTGTGGGCTGTTATTCTTAAAATTCCGAAGAATAACTTTGTCAAGAATGTAAGACAAGGTGTGAGAAACTTTAGCGATAGAATGGTGTGGCAATATAACCTGCATATACTGCATGTCATATAGCAAGGCGTGGTATATACATGTACCAGAATATATATGGGATGACCTTAGCTAACGGACAACTCCGCCGACGCGGACACCGGATTTTCTGCGACACGGGGCGCTTAACGCTTTCGTGTTAAACCTTGCATAAACGTGCCCCATTCCCTGTGAATTACTAATCTGGAGGCACTTCGCTGTTGCACTTAACTTTTCAGTTACATCGTCACAGGGCAATTGCCGCAAACATTATTGCATTTCAAAGAAACTGTGAGAAATAGGGAACTGCACTTGCAAGGGCGCATCAGCTCTCTTACTGTACGGAATTTGGCGTTTACAAACGAAGTAATTTTGTCCCATTACGTATCATCCACTAATCGGCCCAATACAGCAAGAAGAAAGATGTCATTGTCCAGATATCACCAACTCTGTAGCGGCTTTACGTGTTAATAAAAAAAATGTCGCAGTTTCGCCCGAAAGGCGAAGCATCGATTGTGATAGCAAATTAGTAGAGAGCTATTCGAAGTAGGGATAGTGGTTTTATCGGCTGCATAAACTTGGACATATTCGCTTACTAACTGAATTAACAATCGTGGTGTCAGCGCGCACAAGCAAACATGAATAGATCACACTGAATGACCGCAGACGACGACTGTCAAAACGCTGGAAGCAAGCGCAGCCGCTGCAGCGGGCGAAGAATCGTGCGGTCTATCGCTTCAATGGAAACTGAGTGGCGAGTGCACAGCGCATACAAAGGTCAGAGCCGTGTGGAGGTAAGAGACAGGTGCGGGCGACCGCCAACGCAGGGCAAAGTGCAGAGGAGTTGTGCAGAGGAGAAGTTGTTGGCAGAGGAGAAGCTGCCCCCCCCCCCCCCTCCTTCCCGCGCTGCTTTCCCGCTTTCTTGCTTTCGCGTGGGAGATTGAGTGGCAAGATACGCCTTTGGTGCCGGAGCACAGCGCCGCCCCGCCTCCCTCCCTCCCATATCCCCACGGCCTTTCGCGCGACGGTCGCGTTTGCTTTCCGCCGTGCGTTCGCTCTCCGTGATAGCGCGCGGGGGAGTTCGCCCTCTGTTATAGCGCGCGTCTCCCGCGCGCTTTCACTCGCGCATACGGCGCGCGGCGGCGATATTATCGCCCTTGGAATCTATACGGAACCTCACGGCGACGGCGACGACGACGGCGACGACGATGGCAACGCCGATGGCAGAAATCCGGCTGAAGTGTCCATATAATTGCTATCGCAATAAAATGTGTAATCGGGATAACGTGGTCAAGCCACCTACAAACCCAACGAGAAGACTTGAAAACAGCTGAAGTAGTGGCACAGGCATCGATATGATATACTTTCAATAAATTTAACTCCGTCCTTGTCAGTTTCATTGTTCGTGCGTCGTTGTGCACTATTTTGCTAGAACGCTTGCGAGCTGGAATGCTGTACTGCTATAATCGCAGACAACCTTCTTTGGCAGTGAAAGCAATTAGGATAAAGAAGCAAAGCGCGAAAGCGTGACAGTGTTAATGAAAATAGACGCCGAATTCGATTCGTGTGTGTTTATGATTGAGAACGTAAAACATAAACTATACACCTCCTACATTAAAATGAAACGCAAAGGTACGCCACTCGGCATTAAATCTCAATGTTATTTCTTTCGCTTCGCTCTTGCGCGTTTTCGTAAGTGCGAAACCATCGCATGTAGCAAGCTAAGATGATTCAGTATCTACTCCGAGAAACCAGAACAGAACGGGCTGTCGAACACTGCCGTAACCACTTGTCGCAGTAACACATTCGCGGAGGCTCCACCCCTGTATCTTCCCATTCAATGCCACTAATGTCCAGCATGCCATCAAAGAATATGCTGATCCCGAAATATCATTTATGTGAATGAGTCATGCAGATAAGCAGAACATTTATCAGCTTTTTATCAACATATCACTGCATATCTTGTGCAAAGCAGTAACCACGAGCACAAGAAAAATAACTTTTCAGGTGCCGTTCTCTGAGCACAGCGCTCGGCTGTCTCCGACCTGACCCCTCGTCCGTTTTTCCAAAGACTTAAGCTAAACCCCTCCCCCCCCTACAGGCACACTTTCTCTTCCCCTTTTCTTACTGTGACAAAACCTTTGTTTGTCTTGAGCGGAAACAGTGCAAGATAACCGGATGTGAGAAAGGGACCGACAACAGCGCCGTTGTCCCACCCTTTCTCTCTGGCGCCGTTATTTAGCGCTGTTTCCACTCATGTCGGGGAAATAACCAGCTCAAATTCGCGCGCTTCCACAGTTTTTTTGTCGGCAGTTCTTCCTATCAGCGCCCGGCCAGCTCTTCCGGTCCGGATGCGTAAAGAAGGGGTGTTAGACAAGATTTGCGCGTCGCGAAAGTCGCCTAGCTGTCGCCACTGTCTCCCCCGTTTAACAGGCGGTCGTGTCTGCCGTCAATCACGGTCACTCGGCAACTTCCGATCTCTGCGTTCTTACGTAAACTGGCCAAGTTCGCTTGGAGCCTCTTCCGTTGGGTCAGCTCAGTGAACTGTGCGAGGACTGAATTGTGCTGAACACTTCCTTTCTGATTTGTTCTGCGTTCCAAGAAAATGCTCACAAAAAAAAGGGGGAACTCATTGGCCTGTTCTGAAGCTTGCCCCTTTGTTTATTTGCGCAGCTTTTTCGTGGCGTCTGAGTTTGCTCCGGACCTGAAAGCTCTGCAGCATTATTTATCTTTGCTACGCAAACCATGTCATGCGCTGCCATCGCATGTGATTGCAATAAAATTATTTTCCTTTATTTGCACGAACTAGACAAATGTACGACGATGCTCTGCTTGTCGATATACACGTAATTATTTCTTGGCTGCGACCAAAGTTTCTAAAGTCAGCCCACATCTGCTTTAGGTTATAGTTTTGTTATGCGACATGTCCTGCCGACGAATGCGAAAGAATGTCAGGGTGCGATTACGTGCAATCAGTCAAATAGACTGATTGAGGTCTGTGTATTGTTCCATGATGGGTTGGTTCAGAGGTCATCATCATCGTCAGCCTATATTTATGTCCACTGCAGGACGAAGGCCTCTCCCTGCGATCACCAATTACCCCTGTCTTCCACTAGCTGATTCCAACTTGCGTCTGCAAATTTCCTAACTTCATCACCTCACCTAGCTTTCTGCCGTGCTCGACTGCGCTTCCCTTCTCTTGGTATCGATTCGGTAACTCTAATGGTCCAACGGTTATCCATCCTACGCATTACATGGACCTGCCCAGCTCCATTTTCCTCTTAATGTCAGCTAGAATATCGGCTATTCCTGTTTGCTCTCGGATCCACACCGCTGTCTTCCTGTCTCTTAACGTTAGGCCTAACATTTTTCGTTCCATCGCTCTTTGTTCGGCCCTTAACTTGTTCTCGAGCTTCTTTTTAACCTCCAAGTTTCTGCCCCATATGTTAGCACCGGTAGAATGCCCATCATTGTAAACTTTTTATTTCAACGACAGCAGCAAGCTTCCAGTCAAAATTTGTTGATGCCTGCCGTATGCAATCCAACCCATTTTATTTATTTATTTATTTAATTATTTATTTATTTATTTATTTATTTATTTATTTATTTATTATTTTATTTATTTATTTATTTATTTATTTATTTATTTATTTATTTATTCAATAGTGCAGGCCCAAATGGGGGCCCAAGCAGGAGGGGCAAAATACATAAATATTTACATATACATGTATGTATATACATACACACTGTAGAGCGCAGATCTTACGCGATTGTTCCTTCGGTGAGCGTTAGCGTTTTTACATATGATCTACAACTTTCGTATTGGCACTTTCTTGGTGAAGCCAATATTTAAAAAGTTAGGCAATAAGTTTATTCTACTTGATTTACATTGCAAAACGAAAAAAAAATGCCGGCAGATCCCACGCCCTGTGGGAATCGATGTTATGCGAAGCAGTGTGCGGGCAGCCTACCAAGGTAATGAAACGACCATGAGAGTACCAAGACGTAGGCGGCTCTTTCATGAACTACATGACACGCACGTTATGAAATTCATCTCATAAGTCCTCAGGAGTCCCTTTAGCTACACCGAAGAGACCTTAAGGCCAAAGCCTTAGTCATGCTCATGACTATGACTTCGACCATCAACATTTAGCCTTTTCCTTCACTTAGTGTTCATGTCCGAACCCATTTCAGTGGTTTTTGAGTATTAATCTTTTTTTCGCTTAGTCATTGTCATTTTTGCTGAGTCATGCTCATGACTATCGCTTCTACCACCATCCTTTAGTGTTTCCTTCACTTAGTACCAACGTCCGAACCCATTTCAGGGGTTTTTGAGTGTTAATTTTTTTCTCTGAGTCATTATCATTTATGCTACATCATGCTCATGACTATGATTTCTACCATCATCCTTTAGTGTTTCCTTCACTTAGTGCCCACGTCCGAACCCATTCCAGTGGTTTTTGAGTGGTATTTTTTTTTCGCTGAGACATTATCATGACCTATATGACACGCATGTCCTGACATTTGTGTCACCTATCACTTATGTTCGTCATACATTCATGTCATACTATGCCAATTTCGGTGCCTATAAAGTTAACGGGACGACCATGAGAGCACCAAGACGTAGGCGGCTGTTTCATGACCTACATGACACGCATGTCATGAAATTCATGTCATGACATATCACTCATGTTCGTCATATACTCTTGTCATAGTATACTAATTTTGATACATACCAAGTTACCGAAACGACCATGAGAGCGCAAAGACGTAGGTGGCTAGATAGATAGATAGATAGATAGATAGATAGATAGATAGATAGATAGATAGATAGATAGATACTGGAAAAGTAGCAAATATTCGCCAAGAAATGATTCGCATTTAAAAATGCCTCAGACTAGGATACGAGATCGTCAACGACACTGAGTTGGTTTGAGCCTCCTGGCACACTCCGTCGTTTTAAGTTTTTAAAACATTGCCTACTGTTAGTTGGGGACACCCTGTATATATATATATATATATATATATATATATATATATATATATACCACTGTCGTTGAAAAGAAAAGTGTACAATCATTGCATTCTACCGGTGCTAACATATGGGGCAGAAACTTGGAGGTTAACAAAGAAGCTCGAGAACAAGTTAAGGACCGCACAAAGAGCGATGGAACGAAAAATCTTAGGTCTAACGTTAAGAGACAGGAAGAGAGCGGTGTGGATCAGAGAACAAACGGAGATAGCCGATATTCTAGTTGACATTAAGCGGAAGAAATGGAGCTGGGCAGGCCATGTAATGCGTAGGATGGATAACCGGTGGACCATTAGGGTTACAGAATGGATACCAAGAGAAGGGAAGCGCAGTCGAGGTCGGCAGAAAACCGCATGGGATGATGAAGTTAGGAAATTTGCAGGCGCAAGTTGGAATACGCTAGCGCAAGACAGGGGTAATTGGAGATCGCAGGGAGAGGCTTTCGGTCCTGCAGTGGACATAAAATATAGGAAATATAGGCTGATGATATATATATATATATATATATATATATATATATATATATATATATAAGGTCACTTGGAGTCCTGTTTAGGTGGAGTCTACTGCTCTTAAGTTAGCATCACACCAGCTTTTTTTTTCTGTATTGACTTGTAGCAAACCTATGCTCGCCTGGCATTGAGATCTGAGATCTGAGGAAGATAAGTTAATTTTATCTCAAGATCGTTCTGTTGCATTTATGCATAATACTAATTGAATATGCAAACCAATTCTCTAGACTAGCTAGAGCTACTACAGAGGCTTTTCAAGATAGCATATGTTTGCAGCCTCGGCAGATTTGGCTCCATAAGTAGCATGTAGTTCGTTGCACGCACACTATAAGCGCAGTAGCGTTCCTGGTAAGATTGGTGTGTGTGTATTACATGGTTTGAGCTGCGAACGTCAGGCTAACGGTAACTAATGTACCAGAGCTTGCATGTATAGTGTCCCTACAGCGCTGTGAGACGCCTGGTAGCTACCACGATGCTGTTTCTAGCAGCTGTTCCTAGGGTACTGTTCCTAGATGATGTTCCTATGCCTAGCAGGAATTTCCTCGTATGCAGCGTCACGCCACCCTGTCGTACCTGCACCTACTTAGAACACAACGTTAAACCATGCTTTGCCCTTCGGGTGAAAGGACCATTTTCTTCTTGTTATTATTTTTTTAACAACGAAGCTGTTTAGGCCAGCTGTCATGTGCCGTTCATGTTTCGTATCACGAAACGGCCGTGCCGTAGCCATGGCAACCAGGAGGGTGGCGCGGCGCATGCGCACGTGGTCTTCTCCTCACCAGCTCCCTCCCTTCCCGAGCCCCACCTCTCCTCTCCGCGACGCGCTGAGCCAGGAGAGACAGAAAAACAAAAAACAAAAAAACACCGCCCAAGCACTCCGCACAGATGGTTAACCAGCGAAACTGAAACGTGTGGCCCCGGTGTTTAGCAGTGGGTTAATCCCGATATTGTATTGAAGCGTTTCTTAATTATTGGTTACATGTTTGTGTTTCTAGTGGAACCCAAGCGCCAATGGCGGGTGGATGCTGTTAACCACGACGCCGAGCTAACTCGAGGTACCGAACGAATGCCACAACGGCGAGCCGTGGAGGCGGCGTTGCGGGCAGAGCAGCGTCAACGTGGCAATGGCGGGAACGCGTTCGCCGGGGCCAACGCCCGCTTTTGGCGGGAGTTTCTCGAGCTGCACTTCGACTTCGGCAGCGACGAAACGTCCACGTTGAAATCGCGAAGTGGAACGCAAGCGCTAATGGTGGGCGGACGCTGCTAACCACGACGCCGAGCTAACTCGAGATATCAAATGCATGCGACAACGGCGAACCAAGGAAGTGGCGTTGCGGTCAGAGCAGTGTCAACGTGGCAATGGCGGGAACGCGTTCGCTAACGACGTCACTAACGGCGCTGCCAATGGCGCACGCGCCTGGGTGCGACGTAGAGAACTACGTAACTGACGGCGCTGCCAATGGAGACGTTTATCGAAACATGGGACGAACGGTTTTTCGTTTCGCCTATCCATATACATCTTTCGATGTAAAAGGCGAAAGCTTGCACTAGGCCGCGCTAAGCTCAAGACCACTGTTTAGATATATACTTTTTAGGTGAGGACACTAGCGAGGCGCGATCGACCAGATAATGTAGGAATGACGCGCGTCCGTCGGCCCGGTGACGGCAGCGGATACTTGTCGGCAGGAAGACTCAACTTCACTTAAAACGAAGGCGAGAGCTTGCGAGGGCAAGAAACGCTCGGATACCACAAGCAGCCAGAGAATAGCGTCTGCAAGCGGCGTCGCGTCGCCGTATCTCCTTCGTCAAGGTGATGCCCTCTCCCCCACGCTGTCCCCTCACCACGGTGACCTACTTTCGTGCGTAAGTCAATCATTTCGGATTTCCCGCCAAGCACCAGAAGCCGAGAAGTGTCAACACCACCTAGAAATATAGGTGGTGTTGGAAGTGTCCTCACCTCAAGAGTACATATCTTACACCATGCTCAAGACACAGCGGAGCTGGTCGATTGATTGCGGCTCTTGGTTATCGCTAGGTTGAACTTGCCTATGTCGAGGTTTAAACATTGTTGGAGCTTGGTCTATACTCGTGTACGTCTTCTGTGCTAGTACTAGAAAGGCTGCTGTAGTACTGGAGAGGTGCGTGGCGGTAGCGCGACGGTGCGGGAGAGCATGACGTCATACCAGCTGTGGCGGCGGCGCGATAGCGCGGCGGTGGCGTGATGACGCAGCGCACCTTTCCAGTACTACCGCGACCTTTCCAGTAGTAGCACAGATCACGTACACGTTTATAGCCCTAGCTAGAACCAAGTTTAAACCTCCACATAGCCAAGTTCAACCTAGCTACAACCAAGAGACGCAATCAATCGCCCAGCTTCGCTGTGTCTTGAGCTTTGAGCGGCGTTGTGCAAGCTTTCGCCTTTTTTTTACAGCAAAAGCTATATATGGCTAGGCGAAACGAAAAACTGTCCATCCCATGTTTCTCTAAACGTCTCCATTGGCTGCGCCGTCAGTTACGTTGTTCTCTACGTCGCACCCAAGCGCGTGCGCCATTGGCATCGCCGTTAGTGACGTCGTTGTCTGCGTCGTACCTGCTCTGCCCGCAACGCCGCCTCCTCGGCTCGCCGTTGTCGCATGCGTTCGATATCTCGAGTTGGCGCGGCCTCGTGGTTAGCAGCATACGCCCGCCATTGGCGCATGCGTTCCACTAGAAACACAAACATGTAACCAATAATTGAGAAACGCTTCAATACAGCGTCGGGATTAACCGACTGCTAAACACCAGGGCCGCACGTTTCAGCTTCGCTGGTTAACCATCTGTACGGAGTGCTTGGGCGGTGTTTTTTTTATTTTTTTTTACTCTCGCATCCACGTTTCCAGAGCAGGGACTTCGGGTTTGTTGACGTAACAGCTGAAGCGAGTGAACATTGACAGGAAGCATGCAATAAGAGCAATCTGAGTGCTATGGCATCTCGGCCGTTCGTTTCACCTATTATGACAGTCCCCGGTAAATCATGGTTGCTACCTACAAGCGCTGAAACTTTTGGTCCGTAGAATAATGCCATAGAACAGTGGAGCGAGCGCTATATGAGAATCCCAGCAAGCTAATGTTCCAATGCTAAAACGTTCTACCTTTCTTCACTTCCTTTTTTGTTACTAGTGCACTTTTAAGGGTGTGCTGGGGCGATATTCTGTAAGAGTCCAACTATGGGACTGTCCATTTCGGCTGTCGCTGTTTGGCTTCTGCTTTGTTTGTTATTTTACATTTTGATAATCTTAAGAACTCACAGTCGCCCTCACAAGCTTCTACCG